>NW_008330926.1:5416386-5423300 GCF_000622305.1 Nannospalax galili | reverse complement strand
TTCCAAGAGATTACTGCATGACTTATCTTTCTGAGAACTGTTTGCAAGAGGAAGAGAAAGATAACCTTGCCATAAATTCTTTCTCAAGGTTACTAGTGCAAGCAGAATGTCCTGCTTAAGTCAACTGTTTGTAGAGCTATATTATATTTTTTGGTAATGATTGTTGTTTCTCCAGCTCCCGACAAGAGACTGTTCCACTAACAGAAGTAACACAAATGTGGAAAAAGCAAGCAACACATGTTCTCCCTCATCTGCGGATCACAGCACCAATCCCTGATATGTGACTATATACCCTGATGTAACAACAGGAACCAGGAAAATGGAAAGGAAACATGGAGGTAAAGGAAAAGAAAGAACCCAGAAGAGGGGAATAGTAGGGAACAGGTGTTACCTGGGGGGAAGTGGGGAAAGTGGGAGTATTAGGCTGGGAAGGGAGGGGAAGGACATGCAGGGTGCCAAGATCCCAAGGTGGGAGAGGAGAGAACTCAGGAAAGAGGAGAAGGCAGGTGTTACTGGGGGGAAGGGTGAGGATAATGGGGGTGCTTGGACTGGGGAGGGAGGGGGGAGGTCAGATGGGGAGGAGAGAGAGTAGAGAGGAATGGATCTTGGGGAGCTAGGGAAGCCAGAGGGAAATGTGTTGCCTCCAAAACCCCCTGAGAAATGCACATATTGTGCCTGAACATTAGTGAATATGTATATGGGGTGGGGGGGAACGACTGTATGGCAAGGAACACAAGTGCCAGACAGGTCTTTGAGTGGTTGGGCAGAGTGGTCCAAGACACTCCAAAAATAGCCCTTGGTTATCTCCCAGAACTGGAAGATAAGACCCTACTACTGAAGACAGGACATACTTTGTACACAGGACTTGAAGCAATGGAGCAGGAACTGACCTGGAAGCTTTCTACCTGAAGTTTAGTTCTCATAGTTCTAGAGGATATTATGCAAGCTTTTAAGGGAGAAAATCAATCAGTGGTCCAACTCAGCCCTAAAGCCTGATAACCACAGGGACTGGCACAGCAGACTACCTCTGTTGGTGCAGTAGTGGCACTGTTATCTGGAGGTAATCAACAGCTATCTAATTGTGCTTAAAACCCTCTCAATGGGCATGAATTCATGGGTGGTACTGTAAACACAGCCAAATACACATGACTGGAGTGGTCATAGATCCTAGAGAAAACCCTGTTTCTGTCGTAGCTCTAGACCAATGAAATTTCTTACTACATGCTAAATAAGGATCCTTATGTTTACACACAAGAATACCATATACCACTCATCAAAGAATCTTCTTTTTGTAACAGATGGAGGCTACTTCAGAATCTCACAACTGGTCAGACACAGAGAATATATGTCTGAGAGATGTCCAGTACTAGGAGACACATCTACAGTTGAACTTCTACACCTAAAGCTCATGGAGCATAATGGAATGGGGGGGGTAGAGAGAAAACTAGTGCATCTGTCAACTCTCATCAGTGAAGCTTCCTTATACAACAGAGTGGGATGCACACAGAAGGCCACAACTGGTCAAGTTTAAAGAATAAGAGACTAATGGAGTATGTGTCCCTGGATAGGACTCCTATCGTAAACCTCTCCCACCCACAGCTCAGGGACCATTGTAAAAGAGGGGGCAGAAAGACTGTAAGAGCCAGGGTTGGTTCATGAACACAGGGAAGCAGAGGCTTTCAGGCCATTGGAAGCTTGCACATGTGAACTTGTGGCAATGGTGGCATCCAGCACAGGACCCATGCCAACTCAATCAAATAAGGCCCAAAGTGGAGAGAGGGAACTATTGGAGACTGATTACTTCTGGGTGAAGGAGAGTCAGCCTTACTTATGATCTCTAGATAGGCTGACTAGACTCCAGTGGAGGAATTTTCACTGAAGGACATCTGGATACAAGTGCCTAACTGGATAGGACTTAACATATGTGGTGGAATATATGAGGTACAGTGGGGGAACCCAAGGGAGGCATGGATGGGGTTCTAAATTTGATTAAGAACTGTTATATGAAATGTACAAAAGCTCAATTTTTTAAAAAATTAGAAAAAATGGGAGCTGGAGAGATGGCTCAGCAGTTATGAACATTGGTTGTTCTTGCAGAAGACCCAGTTTTGAATCCCAGCACCCATATGGTAGCTAACAACTATCCAAAACTCCAGTCCCAGGGGATCCAACAGCCTCTCTGACCTCCACAGGCACTGCATGACACAGGTGCACTTACCCACATGCAGGCAATACACACATACACATAAAATAAAAATAATAATACATAAAATTTTTTTGAAAATTAGAAAAAAGTGAAAAATTTTTTAAAAAGAAACAAATACACTCTTTGCTGGGCATGGTGGCACATGCATTTGATCCCAGCACTCAGAAAGCAGAGTCAGGTAGGTTGACTTGGTCTATATAGTGAGTTCTAGGCCACCTGGGGCTACAGGGCAATCCTGTCTCAAAAAGGAGAGAGAGAGAGAGAGAGAGAGAGAGACAGAGACAGAGACAGAGACAGAGACAGAGAGAGCAACAGAGAGAGATAGAGAGAGAACACACTCTTGCAATGTGGTGAGTTCCACAGTTCCAGCATCCTCTGTCTGCTGTCCCACTCCCACAAGCTAACTTGGGTTGCACACCCAGTGTACGTACCCCTCTCATGATTTCCCAACCCCAGCTTTCACCATCTGCCTTCTCAGCTCCCAGGCCTACCTCAGGTCTCACTGCCTTCGCACCAGCCCAGCCTGACCAGTTCTACAGAACTTCATCAGCCCTTGCTACCATCATCACACTCATAGGCATAGCTGGGGTTGTACAGCCTGTGCATCAGCCCAGACAGAACCAGTCATAGATACATTTGTATGTTTTCTTGGTTACCACCAAACTAGAATCACCTCATTCATCCAATCAAAATTTAACACAAACCTGTCCCCCTAACCCTACTCACCTAGTAGTCACTCCAGCCACCCCATGACTCCAAGACTGTGTGGAGTCTGTCCTAGAATGTCAGACTTAGAAGTTGCACTTAAGTGTAGCTGAACTGAGACCACTTCTTTTACTCCATTCACAAATAAACACAGAGTAGCCCCAAGACTGAACACCAAACTGGGCCACAACCTGAAAATTTGGGGTAACAGCAAACAAAGATACAAACAGACACTCAACAAAGGCAAGATCAGATGTTCACAGTAAGAAATGCCACCAGTGACATAACTCTAGATACATAGGTCCTATTTCAAAAACACAAATAACAGGAATAAAAAAGAGAACCTGAAATTGCAATAATAACTGGCCTGGTAAGATACGCCCACTAGTACAATAGTGGCATGACTATTATGGGAGTAACTAACCACTTTCTGCTTGGGTTTAAGGCCTCACTTCTGGCACTGTTATCAGGACCAAGAACCTATGTCTAGACAGATCGCAGGCCATAAGAAAGGACCTGCTTCTACTACACTTCTAAATGGACACAATCTTAAGCTGACTCCTGATGACTTATTGTTATACCCATATATTACTGCGTCTCTCAACTCTCACTAGAGAAGCTTCTTGTAGTTTTGATTGACACAAAGACCCACACCCAATCAATGTGTAGAGAATATGAGACTGCAAAGTACCCAACTCTAAATGAAATACCTATATCACATCCTCTCCTCCCAAGGCTCAGGGATCATTGTGGAAGAGGTGTGAAAAGATTGTAAGAGCAGAGGAGGTGGATGAATGCAAGGAAACCGTGCTTTCCCAGCACAACAGGGCACATATGAACCCAGAGCAATTGTAATAACATTCATAAGACCTGTGCAAAGCCAAGCCACACAAAAACCCAGTGAGGAGGTGGGTAAGAAGTCCCAGTTCAATCGTGTAGTGGCTCTGATCTTAGCAGACCACCAGAGAGTGCCAAGTTCTGCCCTCCCTTTGGCCTCTGTCTGACTGAGGGAGGGGCTGAGAACACAGGAGACTGCCTGAGGGACCCCAGATCCTGCCTCCACGTGGTGGTGAGCTTCCCCTAATTGCACCATACCCATCCCCCTACCTGGGATTTCATGAGGCCCCTCCCAAAGCCCCACAGCAGATCTGGCTATGGAAGGCTAAGGCTGAGATCCTAGCAGACAGCCTGAGAGGGTGGACTACCTGAGAGCACCCAGATCCTGCCTCCATATGGTGAAGGAAGCCTGAGTGTACCTGACTGGAACCTGAATTGGGATTCTGTGGGTACTCCTAAATAGCTGATCTGAAGCCATCAGTTCCCTCCAAATTAAACCTGAGAGAACCTGAACCCTGTACCAACCAGTTTTACATAACCTATAAAAAAAAGGATCTAGGCACCCCAATAATACAAACAGAAGTATACTTCAACTTAATCCTCATATCAAAATCATAAATAATAAAAGAAATTCACATGCCAAAACCACAATGAAAGAATAATAAAATGGAAAGCCAAAACACTATGTCCCCAGCAAAATCCACGAATCCTGTAGAAGAGTTCTACAAGGAGAACTCTCTAGAGATAACCCAGGACACTGAATTTAAAATAACAATCATAAACATGATCAAGGAATTCAACGAATTTTAAAAAACATATGAACAAACAAATCAAAGAGCTAAAAAGAAGATAGGGATAAACTTCTAAATGAATTCACAAAAGAGATAGAAACATTGGAGAAAACTCAGGCAGAAATGAAGAAGGAAGTGCAAAATTCAATAAGCCAATTTGAAACAACAGGGGAAAGCCTCATCGCTAGAATGAATGAAATAGAAAACAGAATATTAACACTGGAGGATAAAGTTGAAGAACTGGCCCACTCAAAAGCAAAGATTATGAAAACTTTTTTAAAAACATAGGAATGCAAAATGTAAGAGATGTGGGACACCATGAAAAGACCAAATCTACAGGTCATAGGAATAGAGGAAGAAGAATTTCAGGTTAATGGTGTTGAGCAGATCTTAAACAAGACTGTAGAAGAGAATTTCCCAAAATTAAGGAAAGACATCCCCATACAAATACAGGAAGCACATAGAACACCAAATAGACACAATAGGAAAAGAAATTCCCCCTGACATATCAGAGTAAAAACACTAAAAGTACAGAACAAAGAGAGAATACTAAATTCAGCAAAAGAAAAACAAGTCACGTGCAAAGGAAATCCATCAGAATTACAACTGATTCTTAATGCAAACTATGAAAGCCAGAAGAGCCTGGATCAAGGTCTTTTCAGTTCTACCTGACAATAGATGTCAGCCCAGGATACTTTTCCCAGCAAAAATATCTATTATAGTTGAGGGGGAAAGAAATTCTTCCATGACATGAAAAGCCTGAAAGAATACATGTCCACAAAACCAGCCTTTCAAAGAATACTTGAAGCAATACAGAGAGCAGAGAGAGAAACAACTATACCCCAGGGGCAATGAAAGAAAATAAACGAGGGATAACTAATGAAGGTATAATGTGGAAACAAAAATTAGACCAAGAATGCAAACAACAATCAAAATGATGGCAACCAATGCACATCTTTCAATAACAACCATAAATATCAATGGACTGAACTCCCCAGTCAAAAGACACAGGCTAAGTGAATGGATTAAGAAACAAAATTCATCTCTTTGCTGTCTGCAAGAAACCCATCTCACCTTCAAGGACAGGCACTACCTTAAGGTAAAAGGATAGAAAAGAATATTCCAAGCAAATGGCAATAAGAAACAAGCAGGGGCTGCAATTCTAATATCTGACAAAATAGACTGCAAAGTAAAAGTAATCAGAAGAGATAAGGAGGGTCACTTCATTCTGATCAAAGGAACAGTTAACCAAGAAGATATTATAATCTTTAACATATGTGCACCAAACTCTGGTGCATGCAAATTCATAAAAACAACAACACAGGACTTTAAGACACAGATTAACCCCAACTCAGAAATAGTAGGAGAGTTCAATACCCCACTGTCTCCATTAGACAGGTCAACTGGACAAAGAGTAAACAGAAAGACATCTGAATTAAATGACATCATACATCAAATGGACCTAACAGACATCTTTCAAATATTCCACCCAAGCACCAAAGAATACACTTTCTACTCAGTACTCCATGGAACTTTTTCAAAAATTGACCACATACTAAGCCAGAAAACAAATCACAACAAATACAAAAAAAATTGAAATAATCCCATGCATTCTACCAGACCACAATGCAATAAAGCTCAAAATCAATGCTGAACAAAGCCCTAGCCACTACATGAACTCATGGCGATTGAACAACACACTGCTAAACAAGTGGGTCAAAGGAGAAATTAAGAAAGAAATAAAAGATTTCCTGGAATTCAACAAAAAGGACAATACAACATAACACAATCACTAGGACACTTCAAAAGCAGTTCTAAGAGGGAAGTTTACAGCTCTAAGTGCTCACATTAAAAAATTAGAAAGAGCCCAAATAAATGACTTAACACTGCAACTCAAAACACTGGAAAGGCAAGAAAAAATGAAACCCAAACCCAGCAGAAGAAAAGAAATAACAAAAAATCAGAGCAGAAATTAATGAAATAGAAACAAAAAAAAAATCAAAGAATCAATGAATCTAAGAGCTGGTTCTTAGAAAAGCTAAACAAGATAGACAGACCCTTAGCCCAGTTAACCAAAAGAATGAGCAAATCCAAATCAACAATGGAAAGGCAAGAAAAAATGAAACCCAAACCCAGCAGAAGAAAAGAAATAACAAAAAATCAGAGCAGAAATTAATGAAATAGAAACAAAAAAAAAATCAAAGAATCAATGAATCTAAGAGCTGGTTCTTAGAAAAGCTAAACAAGATAGACAGACCCTTAGCCCAGTTAACCAAAAGAATGAGCAAATCCAAATCAACAATATCAAAGATGAAAGGGGAAACATCACAACAGACACCCAAAAGATCCAGACCATTATAAGGGAATATTTTAAA
>NW_008330926.1:5407023-5416352 GCF_000622305.1 Nannospalax galili | reverse complement strand
ACTCTTCTAAATTTGAAATTCTAAAAGAAATCGATGGATATCTAAAATCATGGGAACCACCAAAGTTAAAACAAGAAGAAAGCAACAGTTTAAACAGACCCATATCATGTGAAGAAATTGAAACAGTAACACAAATCCTCCCAAATAATAAAAAGCCCAGGCCCAGATGGATTTATAGCAGAATTCTATAGGACATTTAAAGACGAACTCCAACCAAAATTACTTAAATTATTGAAAAAGATGGAAACATTGGGGGAGCTCCCAAATTCCTTATAAGAAGTTTTCATCAGTCTGATACCCAAAGTGTAAAGGCACAACCAAAAAAAGAAAACTGTACACCCACATTCTTAGCGTAGTTGCAAAATTTCTCAACAAAATACTTGCAAACTGCATACTGACACACATCTAAAAGATCATTCACCATGATCAAGTAGGCTTTATCCCAGAGATGCAGGAATTGTTCAGTATACACAAGTCATATAAATGGACTCAAAGACAAAAAGCAATTTTCATCTCAATAGATGCAGAAAAGGCTTTTGACAAAATTCAACATGTATTTATGTTCAAAGTCCTAGAGGGACTTGCACTGGGGGGAGCTTACCTCAACATAATTATAGTTATACACAACAAACCCACAACCAACATCATTCTAAATGGAGAAAAACTGGAAGCATTGCCATTAAAATCAGGAACCAGACAAGGATGTCCACTATCTCCACTCCTTTTCAACATAGTGCTTGAAACTCTTGCTAGAGCAATAAGACAGGAGAAGGAAATTAAAGGACTACTAATTGGAAAAGAAGTAAAACTATCACTTTTTTCAGATGATATGATACTATACCTAAGAGGTCCCAAAATTTCCACCAGAAAAGTCCTAGAATTGATTAACACTTTCAGTATAGTGGCAGGTTACAAAATCAATCTACAAAAATCAGTAGCCTTTATAAAGATCTGTACAATGAAAATTTTAAATCGTTAAAGAAAGAGATTGAGGAAGACATGAGGAGATGGAAGGACCTGCCATGCTCATGGTAATACAGGGAAATGCTCCCATTCACAATAGCTGAAAAAAAATATCTTGGAATTAATCTGACCAAAGAAACCAATTATAAAAATGACCATCCTACCAAAAGCAATATATAGATTCAATGCAATCCAACCAAAATCCCTATGACATACTTCACAAAGTTAGGGAAAAAAAAAATCCTGAAATTCACATGGAAGCACAAAAGACCCTGGATAACCAAAGCAACCCTGAGCACAAAGAGCAGCATTGGGGGGATTACTATACCAGATCTCAAAGTATACTACAGAGCTATAGTCTTAAAAACAGCATGGTACTGGCACAAAAATAGACACATAGATCAAAGGAACATCATTGAAGATCCAAACTCAATTACCTACAGTTTCAGCCACCTGATATTTGACAAAGGTGCAAAGAACACACAATGTAGGAAAGAGAGCATCTTCAACAAATGTTGGCAAAACTGGATCTCCACCTGTAGAAGAATGAAACTAGATCCTTTTCTTTCACCTTGCACAAAAGTCAACTCCAAATGGATCAAAGACCTATATGTGAAACTGGAAACCCTGAAACTATAAGAAGAAAATATAGGCAGTAACTTATAAGATATAGGTGTAAGAAAGGATTTTCTAAATCAGACAGCAGTTGCTCAGGAATTAAGGTCAGCAATCAACAAGTGGAACCTCATTAAGCTAAAAAGCTTCTGTATAGCAAAAGACACAATCAAAAAAGTGAAGAGAAAACCCACAGAATGGGAAAAAATCTTCACCAGTGACACATCTGACAGGGGTTTAACATCCAGAATATATAAAGAACTCAAAAAACAAAGAATCAAGAAACCAAATGACCCAATTAAAAGATGGGCTAAGACCTAAACAGAGAGCTCTCAAAGGAAGATATAAAGATAGCTAAGAAACATCTCAAAAAGTGTTCAACATTGTTAGTAATTAGGAAAATGCAAATTAAAACCACCCTAAGTTCTCACCTTACCCCAATCAGACTGGCTAGGATCAAGAGAAAAAATAATACCAAATGCTGGCAAGGATGTGGAGAAAGGGGAACACTCATTCACTGCTGGTGGGATTGCAAACTCGTGCAACATCTGTGGAAAACAGTGTGGAGAACTCTTGAAGAGCTAAAAATGAACCTACCATATGACCCGGTTATACCACTCCTTGGTATATACCCAAAGGACTCATCCTATTGCAGAGACACTTGTACAACTGTGTTTGTTGCTGCTCTTTTCACAATAGCTAAGAGATGGAAGCAACCTAAGTGCCCCTCAACTGATGAGTGGTTAACAAAAATGTGGTATATTTACAAAATGGAGTTCTATTCTGCAGTAAAGAAAGATGAAATAATGAACTTTGCAGGTAAATAGTTAGATCTAGAAACTCTTATAGTAATTGAAGTAACAGACTCAGAAAAACAAACAACATACGTTCTCCCTCATATGTGGATCCTAGCACCAAATCCTTTTAAATTCCAGGTCCTTTTAATAAGATGATGCTACATAGCAGTTCCTTCTGTATGAAATAACTACCATCATCACGACTTCAGCTGAGCCTGATCGCTAAACATCATTAAAATTGAGCTTACTGACGGTTCTGTTCATTCATTAAAGGAGGGCTAAGCAAGGTCATTGGACCTCACTGCGTTATCCAGTCATTCTTCCCAACCTTGTGCTGACTCTTTTCTAGCTCCCTGTCTAGAACTTGTAATGCTACTTGCTCTTGCCTTGACTTCTCCTTCACATCTCCTATTCACGATTCAAAGGCTTTCTTTTCCTCCTCTAGACAAGAGTTACACAATTGGGGGTCTTTTAGATAGACCCACTGAACGGGTACTCCAATTGCCTCACCCTGCATCCCTGTTCAATATGGAAGAAGCCAGAGTGGTCTGTGCCCTGATTCCCCATCCTCAAGTTGGATAACCTCTTCAGAGGATGGTGTGATAAGAGTAGGAGGTAGGAATTCGCTAGGCAATTAGGGTAAAAAGACCCCAAAGAAAAGTAGCCAGTTTCTTGGCTAACACTCACAATGTCCTTGGGCCTCTTAGCAACCTACTCCATTCTAAAGGCCGAAAATGTCGAAAGTATTTGGGAGCTTTTATCTAATCCTTTAAAGATTTTAGGGTTACCTCTTCAGAGGGGGGAATGTTAGAGTAGCCAAAAGCCCCATAAAAAAATTAAAGAAGAAAAAGTACATGAAGTAATCAGAAAAAAAGTGATGGGGAGATATGGGAGGAGTTGGAGGGGAGGGAGTGGGCATGGATTTGATCAAAACACCTTATAAGCATGTATGAACTTCTCAATACATTATTTATTTTTAAAAATAGAAGTCCCAGTTCTAGCTGGGGAATTATTGGTAATTGATAGCTGTTGGGAGAGGGACAGTTTTCTTTCTTTTCTTTTTGGATTTTTTGTTTGTTTGTTTTATTTTCTGTGTGTAAGTGTATTGCCTGCATGTGTATAAGTGCACCCATTTCATGCAGTGCCCATGGAGGTCAGAAGAGGGCGTCGGATCCCCTGGCACTGGAGATATGGGCAGTTGGTAGCCACCATGTGGGTGCTGGGAATCAAACCCAGGTCCTCTGCAAGAGCAGCTAGTGCTCTTAACTGCCATCCCTCCAGCCTGAGTGACAGTTTTCTTTCAGGGTGTGCCAACAGGTTGATTGGCTAGGCTCCAGAAGATGGACTCACACCCAAGAGCACTTGGAGAATGCAAGTGAGACTCAATAGGTTTTTAAATAAATAACAGAGAGCATGAAGTTTTGGGGGTGCAGTAGTAAAGTGGGGGTGTAAATGGGGGAGGGAGTCTGAATGTGATCAAAATACATTTAAGAAAACCTCAATGAATAAATAAAAATGATTTTTTATAAATTTTTATTGAGTTTTTGTGTATTTCATACATAAAATCATCTTTACACCCCTTCCCCTTTGGCACCTCCATAGCCCTCCAACGGGCGTTCATACATTCTGTCATTTGTATTATGGCCTATTATGTAAAGTTAGTGTCCTGAGATGTCCCTCAGTGCAAGTTTGTCCACCAGGGTTAAGTCAGCCTATCTAGAGTCTCTCGCTTCAAGATCAGCTCTTCCTCACCCAGCAGTAATCAGCTGCCCATAATTCTTTGACTATAGTTGAGTCTTGCTGTTCATTTCCACAGTTCTGTGCTGGGTTTTTATCTGCCTAAGTTTGCATGGGTCCTGTACATGCTGACACCTTTGCTGTACATTTGTATGAGAAGGGGCCCAGGAGCCTGTAGGACTATTTCTGTAAGGTCATGCACCTCCTCCTTGGGTCTTACAATCTTTCCACCCCCTCTTCCACAATGGTCCCTGAGCCCTGGGTGAGTGGACCTCAATATAGGAGTCCTGTCCAAGGACCCACACTCTGCCAACTTCTTATTCTCTGTGTTTTGGCCATTTGTGACCTTTTGTGTTCCTGGCCCTCTGTTGCATGAGGGAGCTTCATTGATGAGAGTTGAAAGATGCATTAGTGTTCTCTTCATCCCTTGTTCTATGTTCTGTGAGTCTTAGGTGTAGAGTTTGTATCCTATGTGTGCCACTTAGGCTTGGGAAATTCACAGAGAATCTCTGTGTGTGACCAGTGCTGTAACTGTAATAATCTCTGTCTGTTGAAAAAGAATCTACTTTGATGAGTGGTGACTGGGATACTTGTCTATAATCTACTTTGATGAATGGTGACTGGGATACTTGTCTGTAAATTTAAGGATCCATATTTTGCACATAGAAATAAATTACATTTGTCTAGGGATATGAGAGCCTTGGGGTTTTCTCAAAGATCTATGATCTCTCAAGCTATGTTTATTTGCCTAGTTTTACAGTACCAGACATGAGTTTCCTCCCATTGAGTGTGCTTTAAGTCAATTAGGCAGCTATTGATTACCCCCAAGATAAAAGTGCCACTACTGCACCAATGTGCTGGACATCAATGTGGTTCTTAGGCCTTGAAGCTTGGGTTGGACCATCGACTGATGCTCTCCATTACCAGCTTGAGTAGTGCTCTCCAAAGCTATGAGAGCTAGCCCTCATGGGAGGTGGCATCCAGATCCATTGCTCCAGATCCTGTGTCCAAAGTACGTCCCATCTTCAGTAATAGGATGTAACCATCAGGTTCTAGGAGGCAGGACTGTAGCAATAGCCCATGTAATTCTGGGAGTGTCTTGGACTACCCTAGCCAACAACTCAAAGGAAGGTTTCTCCTGTCTGGCACTGTTTCTTGTTATGTAGTCTTCAGCTATACTCACGGACTCACGTAGGGATATTATGTGTAATTTTCAGTACGTTTTTGGACTAAATACGATTCCCTCTGGTTTTTTTTTTATACTAGCTAGGCACTATTTATCTCTCCTCTTTCTCTCCCTGTCTTATCCTCCCTCCTTGCCCTCCCCATTTAAAGTGTCCCTGTGGTCCCATCTCTTTTATTTACTGAAGGAGCTCAATAAAAATGATTTTTAAAAGAAATACACACTTGGAAAATAATAGAGGAAAATGTGTCAACTGAAAACACAATTTACCAAAGCCTTTGGGATACAACAAATGCACCTCTAAGAAAGAAATTCATAGCAATGAGCACCTATCAGAGAAAGCTCAAATAAAAAACCTAATGACGCACCTCAACCTCTTAGAAACATAAGAGAAATAAAAGCAAACCAAAAGTTAATAGGTAAAAATAAATAATAAATATCAGAGCAGAAATTGATGAGATGGAAACTAAAAAAAATACAAACAGAAGAAAGATGAAGCAGACTTGATTATTTGAAAAAGAGAAATAAGATTGACAGAGCCTTAGCCAAGCTAACCAATAGAAAGACCCAAATCGATAGAAATTATAGACCAAAAGGAAACAGTACCACAGAAACTAATGAAATTAAGATGATCCTTTCAACAATCTATATCCAATAAATTAGAAATTCTACAAGATATTTCTAGACATATATTTTGTGCAAAAATTAAACCTAGAGAATATGAACAACCTAGACTCACAGTAAGCAATGATATTCAGTCAGTAATAACATTCCAACTATAAAAAGCCCAGGACTGGATGGACTCATCACTGAATTCCATCAGACATTTACAGATAACTAACAACAATGTAATAATAACACCAATTCTCCTCAGTTTATTCAATAAAACAGAAATGGAAGTAACCCTGCCAAACTCATTTTATGAAGTCAGTATTACCCTAAAGCTCAAGCTGGACGATTATAGCTGATGAACACAGATGAAAAAAAAATTGCAAACAACACATTTTAAAAAGTCATACAACATAACAAGTGGGCTTCATTACAAGGATTCAAGGATAGTTTAACACATAAATATTAATAAATGTAATACAGTATATACATGCAACAGAAATAACATGATCATCTCAATAGATACAGAAAAGCGCAAATTCAGCGTTCCTTAATGAGAAACACACTGAAGAAACTAGGAACACAGAGGGCATACTTCAACATAATAGATGCTGCATACGAAAAGCCTCTATCCAACACTACGCTAGAGGTGGAAAAACAGAACATTTCTTCTAAAATCAGGAGCGAAACAAGAGCATCCTCTACCTCTACTCTTTTTATTTTTCCCAATGTATTTTTTTAATTTTTTTTCATGTCATACATCTTAATCATATTCAGAACCTCTCTTCCATCCGCACCCCCTTAGATCCCCCCACACACTAGATTTCATGCATTCTGTCACATATGTTAAGGCCTATTGAGTCAAGCTTATGTGCCCAGGTGGGAGTTTATCCACTGGGGTCTAGTCAGCCTATCTAGAGTCATTCCCTTAAAGATCAGCCCTCCCTCTCCAAGCAGTAATCAGCTGCCAATAGTTCCTTAGCTAAGGTTGGAGCCTCCTGCCCATTTCTCCAGTTCTATGCTGGGTTTTTGTCTGAGTTTGCATGGGTACTTGTGCACATTGTCACCATGTCTGTTAAGTTCATATGAGCAAGTTCCCAGAGGTCTGGAAGACTCTGTTTCCTTATGGTCATACACCATCCTTGGCCCTTACAATCTTTCTGCCCCCTCTTCCTCAATGGTCTCCAAGCGTGGACCACTGGGTGTCTTGGGTGGGTGAGGTTTAATATAGACGTCCTATCTAGAGACATGCACAATGCAATTTCTTATTCCCTACACTTTTATTCAAAACTTGAAGTCTTAGCCAGAACAATATAGCCAGAGAAAGAAAAAGAGGAGGTTTAAATAATATTATGGAAATGGCCATGCTATAGAATAAAGTTAAAGACTGAATGAAATCCCCACAACACTAACAAGGTTTCTTCACAGAAACAGAAAAATATTCTAAGTTTCATATGGTAGCAGGAAAGACCCCAAATAGCCATGATAATCCTGAGCTAAAAAGAGCGATGACAAAGTTATTGTAATACCTGGTTTCTACTGGATATCCACATGCAAAAGAATGAACCTAGATCCATATTTTTCACCCATGACAAAAATCAATTAAAATGGATCAAAGAATTAAAATTCACATTGTCAGAGGAAAGCACTCGGGCACATAGACATAAACAAGTAATTTCTCAAATGGACTCCACCTTAGGAAATAATTGTAAGAACTGACATATGGGATTTTAGGAAATTTGAAAACTTAGGCTCATCAAAGGAGACAACAGATTGGAGAAGACGTCGTATAGAATGGGAGGGGAACTTTGCTGTCTATAGTCTGATGGGGATTAATATCTAGAGTGTATAAAGAGCTCAAAAATTTAAATTCCAAGAAAAGTCCAATAAATTAATGAACAAATAAAAAGAGCAGATATTTCTCAAAAGATGGCCAACAGATACATTAAAAAGTATTCAGCATCTTTAGAGAAATGCAATCCAGAACTCCATTTAGAGTCCATCTCTCCCCTGTCAGAATGGCTATCTGTCATCACAAAATAATGACAAAAATGAGCAGAATGCAAATGAGAAAAAATGGGTTTTCCACACTGTTCGTGGGAATGCAAACTAAGGCAGCAAGTATGGAGATTTCAAAGAATAAAAGCAAAGACCGAACTATCGTATGATCCAGCTATCCACTCCTGGGAATATAACCAAGGGAATCTAAATCAGCATTCTACAGACACATCTGCCCACCTGCTTCTATTATGGCACTATTCCTCACAGCCAAGTTATAGACTCATACTAGGTATCTGTCAGTAGATGGATGGATAAAGAAAGCCTGATTTTATATATATGCAAAATGGATTTTTATTCAGAACTATCTGTCAGTAGATGGATGGATAAAGAAAGCCTGATTTTATATATATGCAAAATGGATTTTTATTCAGAACTATCTGTCAGTAGATGGATGGATAAAGAAAGCCTGATTTTATATATATGCAAAATGGATTTTTATTCAGAACTTATGTCATTTGTAGGAAAATTGGATAGAATTGGAGATCACCATATTAAAGGACATAAGCCGGGCCCAGAAATACAAATATTACATATTTTCTCTCATTGCATGAATTCTTTCTGACACCTATGTTATTTACATAGTCACACACACATACACGTACATACACACAAACACATACACGACACACACACACACACACACACACACATATACAGGATATAAAAATAAAAGGGAGCAATTTGGAAAGAGGAAGTGGACAAAGAGAGGGAGAACAGGAGAGGTAATAGAATGTGAAAATTAACAATGTCCTTGATATACTTAAACAAAAATGTTATCATGAAACCCATTGCTTTGTAAACAAATATGCACTAATAAAATACGAAAGAAAACAGAAAGTGAGCATTTTTATCTTGCTTCTGCCCTCAGAGGAAAGCTGTCAATATTTCACCTCTAAATATGATATTAATTGTAGGTTTGTCATGGTTGGCTTTTAGTATGCTGAGGCAAAGATCCGAGAACTAGTATTTTCAGAGTATTTGTTTAAAAAGTGTGAACTTTGTCAAAAAGCTTTTTCTATATCTATTGGGATAAGACTGAAATCTTTATCCTCCCTTCTCTTAGTGCAGTCTGTCACACTTGTAGATTTGTCTACATCAAACTGTTCTTGCATTCTAGTGACAATCCCACTTGGCCATGGGTGATATTCTTTTTATTGTGTGTTGGATTTGGTGTCCTACTATTTTTTTTAATTTTCAATAATTACACGATCAGAAGAATCATTTCATTACAGCTTTAACATATTCAGTAACACACTCCAGAGCAAGAGTAGATTTCTTTCACAAGTGGCTGTAAGTTTCTAGGTTCACAGTTGAATTAATACAGTTATACAATATTGAACTAATTATAAGCCCTGTAAGATATA
>NW_008330926.1:5405139-5406370 GCF_000622305.1 Nannospalax galili | reverse complement strand
AAAAGAAGGTATCTCCTGTCTGGCATTGTTGCTTGTTATGTAGCCTTTAGCTATGCATATGGACTTTTAAAAAATTATATTGGCCCCTTTAATCTTTGGTTATACTTTCCTTTTGGGTGCTTAAGGCCATACAGTTGGCCCAGATAAACCAATTTATTTTTACTGGTTTCCTACTATTTTTGAGGAACTTTGTGCCTGTGCTAATCAAGAATGTTAGCCTTTAATTTTCTTTGATTACACTGTTCTTGTTTTTGGTTGACGCAGGCCTTGAACAATGACTTTAGAAGCATTCTGCCTTTTTCACTTTTTAGAAGAAATTGACAATGATTTGGAAGAGTTGAAAACTTTTAAAATGTGTTTTTTAGTGTTTGATAAGGGCTGAAGAGAAGGCTCAGTGATTAAGAGCACTGACTGCATTTTCTGAGGACCTGGGTTTGATTCCCAGCATCCATACAGCAGCTAACAACCATCTGTAACTCCAGTTCCAGGGGATCCAACTCCCTCTTCTGACTTCTGTGGGCATTGCATGACATGATGCACTTATACACAAGCAGGCAATGGCTTCATAGACATAAAATAAAAATAATAAGTATATATTTTGATGTATAATAAGCCAGGTGTGGTGACACACACTTTTAATCCTAGCACTCTGGAGGCAGAGGCAGGCAGATCTCTGTGAATTCAAGGTCAGTCTGGTGTATGTAGCAAGTTCCAAGCTAGCCATGGTGCAGGGAGACCCTATCTCTAAAAAACAAAATAAAATGCTTGATAAAATTCACTACTACAAACAAATAGTTCTGGGAACTTTTTTAATAAAAAAAATTACTAACTCAACATCGCTATTTAGTCTGGGCAGATTATCTATTTATTCATTACCCACTTCTGGTTGTTGGCATGAGTCATGTAAATTGTTCTATTCTTCTAAGTTATTAATTCATTGGCATTGGATTATTCACAATTGTCTCTTTAAAAAAAATAGATTTTCTCTTTCACTTCTGATTATGGTAATGTGACTTTTCTCTTTTCTGTTAGACTAAATCAAGGCTTATACTTGGATAGATCCTGAATGAGAAAGGCTGGGTAAGGAACTAACTTACACATTATTTCAATATTAAAGAAGCAACTGGTTAAAAAAAATAACACTCATCATCAAATACACATGCTAGAAGACCAGTATTCAATTTTTCATGTCTTCAAAATGCTTAGGGGAAGTATTTCTTGACTCTATATT
>NW_008330926.1:5401061-5404445 GCF_000622305.1 Nannospalax galili | reverse complement strand
AGTCTTTTTTGAGACAGGGTCTCTTTGTAGCACCAGCTGTCCTGGAACTCACTATGTAGAGCAGGCTGGCCTTGAACTCACAGAGATCCGCCTGCCTCTGCCTCCAGAGCTGGGATTAAAAGCGTGCGCCACCACACCTGGCCATAAACAGTATTTTTTTATCATTGCACTTTCCAACATATGTTTTCATTTTCTCAGTACATAATGTTTTGCACAAAATATCATGAGCCTCTTACAGCAGATATTATATCTTATTCACTTGGTCACTAGTGCCTATTACAGTTTGGCATAGTAGACATTGGTATTAATGTCTGAAATGACTATAGACTCTTACCTCATAAGTAGCAGGGGCAATAAAATAGATGGTTAGAAGCAAATGGGCTCATAGTCCTACACAGCAGAAATACTACAAAATTCTCAGAATGCAAAGATGAATACTTCATAAACGTGATCTTGTCATAGCTATAGTCGGGTGTAATAATCAAGACTTGCTTTCAGAAGATCCTAATAAGGGAGGCTGGCGTTCTTTCCTGGATCCTGTACACAGCTAATGTAGCTTTGGGGGCAGACAGGATTGAAAAATCTACATTAGCAGACTCTATCATGGGTGAGATTGCATTTCAAAAAGTGGAAGTGGCTGATTGTGCATTCCAAGAAGCAGGCCCCCTATGCTAACAGTGCATGACTTCCTAGGTAGCCCATCTTTCCACTATTTTAACCCTGCCAAAATTAAACCTACCTCCACAGCTATTAGAACTGTGAGTGGCGGTGCCTTGACGACTTTAAGCTCATCTGTTTGAAGGTCCTGATTAACTTTTCCACTGTATGTCATTCCTTAATGATTTTGAAAACACCATGTATCTCACCAATAGACAGCTAATGGAATTGTCTGAAAAGTTCTAAAAGGCATTGAGATTCAGAATTTCTTCAGCTCATATCAATGGACTTGGATACATAGGCTATAAGAGAGATTAAGATATTTTTCCACATGAGAAGAGGGCAGAATATCTTCAAATAGTCCCTGAAACCTGATGTTCTAGTCACTTTTTTTTTTCTTTTTTGGTCTTTTTGAGACAGGGTCTTCCTGTAGCCACAGCTGGCCTAGAACTCAACTTATCTTACATTCCAAGTTATGATATACCTTAGTTAACACCTGCACTTTTCAAATAATAGTCACTTTTTAAATGATTTTAAAATAATTAAATGTTATTTCATAAATGAGGCTTAATGTACAAAATCAATCACAATCCAAAGGACAATGGTAGAAACAATCTCAGTGCCATTAGACATGGAGAGACAGAGGTCTCTACTGACAGGTTGACTAGACAGGGGCTGCTAGAAAGGGGAAGAGGCATGAGCAAACCAAAAGTGGTACCCACCAGAAACTACAGCCCTGAGGAGACCCCACTAACCCAGCATTCTTAATCTAGTACTACCAGTGCACAGAAGCACACAAGAGCGATCTGAGGACGGGAAGGGAGAAAAGAGTGGCTCCACTATTCAAAATTAACTTGACTTTGAACAACATGCATCCAGCCTATAAAATACCTTATTCTGGAGGAGGTTAGCAAAAAGACTGAGTCCTCCTACAGACCTCTCACCTCTGTCTTAAGAACAATTTCTTCTTTATTTCTCATACTGTTTTTGAAATTTCAATTACTTTTGAGCTAGGCATAGTGATGCATGCCTGTAATCGCAACACTTGGGAGGTAGAGGTAAGAGAATCAGAAGTTCAAGTCTTCCTCTACTACATAGAAAGTTCAAGGCAAGCCTGGGCTACGTGAGACCATATCTCAAAACAAACAAAAATTGATTTTGAGAAACCCTTTTTGCTTCCACCAATCAATGTGATCCAAGATAAAAGTCATCTCGGTCCTCTGAGGATATAGAATCCTTGAAGAGGATAATAAGAGTTGGTTCTGCCTGGCAGGCGACTAAAACAGGTTTTTGTGCTTCTTTCTAGAATATGTGCACTCTTCTTTTCCAAGATGCTGACTCTCAGCTTGTTTTGCTCTATCTTTGCACATGTCTCCCCTGTGAAAAGGTCGTCTCCCCTGGGAATGAGCAGGTGTGAAATGATAGCTGCTACATGTACCAGCCTCTTTCCTCTCCCATCCAACCTCCTCCCTTGCAGATGATTCACATCGCTGCTCTCCTCACATAAATAATTAAAACGTAATTATTAGTCCTGATCTAACATTAAGAACATCTATTACCTGTCTTTCCAGTTCAACATGTTATGATTCCTCTGACTTCACAACCTCACTGCCCAGGCCTCTGCCCAGACCTGCTGGTTCAGCCTCTGCCCATCTCTTCTCCCAGCCCTCTCATCTTTCAAGGCACAGCTGAAAAGATAGCAAATGAACCAATGGATGAAGCCTTCCTGCATATGGCCACAGACAATCATTCCTCACACATTAATGCTGCTCTGTATTTTGGCATTTGTATCAGTGTGATTTTCATTATTATGATTTTTATTAAAATGAGAGTACCATAATAGCTACCAACTATTAATCATTTGTTCCTTGTTTGGGACTATAATAAATGCTTTTACCTTATATTGTCTATTCTAAAAAATCTTAAATTTCAAAGAAACTTAAAGGATGGCATAAGCATTAAAATGATCCTATATAAAGACACCACTGTGCCCTGAGATCCTGGGGAGAGACGCTGAAATGTACTAAAAGAGCCAAATAGGTGAAAAGACATGTAAGTAGCAAATGGAATTACAGAGAACCTAGAATAGGGAGTACAGGAGGCAGAGACAGGTGATTCTCTGGGAGTTCGAGGCCAGCCTGGTCTGCATAGTGAGTTCCAGGTCAGCGGGAGCTACAGGGAGACCCTGTTTCAAAAAGACAAAAAAATAAAAAAGAATTCTTAGTTAATATGGGATTTGAGTCAGAAGAGCATCAGCTAGGACAGCAACACTTCTGGGTGGCGATCCGTGTTGGCATGGTGACTATGTACTCAGAGCAGGCATTTAAAATATGAAATGTTAGATCACCACAGAAACTAGACCTACAGTTAAAATATTCCACCAACTGATTTGTCAGCATTTAAGGTGTTAAGACACCAGGTATAATGGAATTTGGTTTGGCTTCTAGATGGTATTAAAGTATTTTAGAAATACGTGAATCGAAGTATATATAGATTTTCTTCAGCATGTTTGGAACTGTGTTTGTCAGAGGGTCCAACTGCTTGACAACTGAATGCATCAACTTTATCATTTCAGTTTAAGTTGATTAGGAGAATTTAATTAAAGTTGTTTAGGATGCCAATCACCCTTCCAAAGTCCCTCAGGAAAAAAAAAAAAAAAAGCCTAAATTTCTAAAATTTTATTTATTTAAATCGTTTGTCGAATTTAGGAATCTCCTTAAGAATGCA
>NW_008330926.1:5387808-5401048 GCF_000622305.1 Nannospalax galili | reverse complement strand
AAAGCCTAAATTTCTAAAATTTTACTTAATTATATCGGTTGTCAGATCTAGGAATCAGCTTAAGAATGCAATTGGACAAAGAGAAAAGAGGGAAGAATAGGAAGAAAATATTAACATAGAGACAGAATGTCATGCCATGACAACAAAAGAAAAATGCTTTTAATTTTCAAAATTAACCATCATTTGGTAATTCATCCCAGGACAACACAAGTCTAACTACCAGGCCCCACCCAGGCTTTCCTTCCATTCAAAGGTCCTGCCCCATAGTTCATTCATTCACTCACGGGCTTTGCTTCTGCTGATTAGAACGTACAGTCCACACATGGGACACTTAGAGTCCCTGCCTCTTACGACACATTCATGACACTCATGATCACTAGAGCCCAGAAGCAAGGAAAGAATGGCCTCTTTACCCCATTCCTCCAAGACTGATCTCCCTGAGAAGACAGAAACCATGTTAATTACTCAGTACCTGCAATACTGGAGATTTGCACACAAGGAGGAGCTGAACAAGTCATTTCAAAACCTGGTGTGAGGCACACAAGAAACAGGAAGTGGGAAAACCCCTTGTTTGCAAGTTGGACTTTGACTAAGTATAGGACAAAAGGTACAAGATTAAGGTTCTCTTTTAGTCACTTTTATCCTCTGAAAAGGCAGCTAAGAAGAGAGTGACTGTGATAGCTCTGCCAGCTAGAGAGAGTTCCCTTGGTATTTGAGTTAGCCCCATGAAGGTTGGTGGTTGGATCAAGAATGGCATCTGAGGTCAGGGAGATGCTCATTGCCTAAGACCTTGCCACCAAGTCTGACGACCTGAATTCTAACCCTGGGATGCCCATGGTGGAAAGAGAATGGACTTCCAAAAGTTGCCTCTGACCTCCACATCTGCACAGTAGCATGTGTGTGCACATGCACGCACACATACATACATGCACACACTAAACAAAATTTGTTAAAAAAATGGCATCTTCAAGGTGAGATTTTTAAGTTTTTTTAATTGTATTATTTTTATTTTATGTGCGTATTTTTTCCTGCATGTACGTAAGTGCAACATGTGTGTACAATGCCCGCAGGGGTTGGAAGAGAGCATCTGATCCCCTGGAACTGGAGTTATGGATGGTTGTTAGTCATCATGTGGATGCTGGGAACCAAACCCAGGTCCTGTGCAAGAGCAGCCAGTGCTCTTAATCACTGAGCCTTCTCTCCAGCTCCAAGGTGGGTTTTTAAAGGAAAAGAACACCTAGATATGTAAAAAAGAACATTAAGACAAAATAGCACAATTCTAAGATTGATTTTGGAAATCTTAGATCTTTAATATCAAGGATTGGAGGTGTCGCATGACTTGACTTAAACTGCAGCTAAACAATGTCAAAGCAAAGATAATACCCAGATTGCTACATTTCCATCCCATGCCCTTTCTTCACCTAGAGCTCTTGTTTCACTTGAACTAGAGGTCAAATCCCAAATATCCAAAGACAACAAGGAACAAACATGAAGTGATGATACAGACCCAAGAATCTGAATGAAGGCCTCGGGACAGACTGGGAAGAGCATTTCTGGAACTACCTGACTTCTGGTGTCCTATTCCTTCCCAACTTCTTTGTCAGAGGCTACTGTTTGGACAGTGAGGTGGGAGAAAGAATGTGTGTAACATAAATTAGAAAGAGTGTGTGGTAGAGTGCCCTACAAAGAGAGAACAGTACAGGTAATGATCAAGGCCCCCAGAGGGAATCAGAAACAGAAAATAATCCCCAATGGGAAGAGGGCGCAAAGGCACATTTGGGCACAGAGGCACATTTCAAGTAGATGCATCTGCTCTGAAATACCACCTGAAAAATGATCTTTCAGCCTCTTCTCAAACCGTGCCAACAACAGAAGGCTCCATACACAGTAGGTAACCATTAAGTCATTAACAGAATACTTGGAAATTATCTCTTTGATTGGAGTGAATCACACTGCCTAGTGGCCTCTGTTCCTTTGTGAAAATTCTGTTCTGAAACACAAAATAAGTGTACCTTTTCTTTCTATAGCTCTCTATCTGATCAAAGTTTTTTGTTCTCCACAATAGGCACCCACATTTGGTCCTCTCGGTTCTACCAATAGCACACACAGTCCAAAAAACTGTTATTTGTTGGGACAACTCTTGACCTATGAGCCTATTCCCCTGAGAGTAGGGGCCAGAACAAAACAGCAGTGCTCTAAACGGTTTAGACGATCAGGCAAAGGCAACACTTACAGTTGCTCAGGCTAAAAAAAAAACCCTCTCCTGGTAACCTCCCAGGTATTTCTGGAGGGCTGGGAGTTGATACCCAGTAGAGAAACCTGGTTAGTGTGCAGTAATTAAGAAGCCTAAGTTTGGGATCTGGGAATTCAATCCTAATTCTGCTCATGGCCAGCACCTGGCCCTCCTGTCCTTATCTTCATTATCTGTAAAATGGAGGCAATCATTGTTCTCACCTCACAGTGGGTCTAGATGGCCCTACTATTGTACCCAGCCTCTGAGCAGGGACTGGATATGCCCCATCCTGGAAACAACACAGACAAAACAGATCAACGCACTTCTTGCAGCTGGAGAATGCCATGAAGATGCTGACAGCTTGCAGCATCTGGAAAAAGAAGATCCTTAAGGAGAATCTACGATGTATATCTTTATTTTACACACTTATCTTTCCTTCTAAATATTTGTACCTCCAAAGTTTATGGGCCAAATAGTCAGGAAACTGTTTCCTGAGCTATTCTGCTCTATGTGGTGTTAATTGGAACCACTTGGCGTTATTCCCAAGGCAGCTGGTCTGATCTGAAAGGTTCAGGATGATTCATTCATATGCCTGATTCCTCCGCAGGCACAGCTGAGAGACTGGACCCAGCCAGGCCTCTCCCTTGCTTCAAGTACTTAGGAGTTCTCCAGCATAGAGGCCATGTGTCTCACAGAGCAACCCAAGATACCAAAAGAAAGTAGGAACTCCCTAGTGTCACTTACACCATCATCTCAATAGAGTAATTGAGTAACTAATTCTCAGGTTTAAGAGTACAGGACATACACCTCCATAAGTAATTGAGTAACTAATTCTCAGGTTTAAGAGTACAGGACATACACCTCCACCTCTCACTGGAGAAATATCAATTAATTTTGATCATCTTTAATGTCATAAATTCCCACGCCACAATGCCAAACTCTACAGTCTTTGCACCTCTGAGCCCTATCTCCCCATGTCTGACTTTCTCACACATTTCAGCTCTGTCTTAGATACCCTGTTTCTATAAAACCCAAAACGTGGAGCTCTGCTGTCCATATATTCCTGAGCTTTGTCCATCCTGTGCCTCTAAACTCTGCTCCCAACATAATCCCCCATTGTCTTCTCAGTCATTTCAATCCTACTCTCTCTAAAACTCCCATCTGCCTTTCCCAGAAGAGCTACATCTAGAGACTGTCAGGAGGTAGGTACAATGGCTCGGCCACCTAGCCCACTATAGGGTGAGAACAATTACTGAATCCATTTTATAGATATGACCAATAATGAAAGAAACTGTGGAAAGTTAACTGCACATCTGGAACAACCTGGGGAAAGAGATTTGATGGAAGCACTTTTGCTGACAACAAAATGGGACAGGGCTCAATTCTTGAGTGCACACATTCCAGGTCTTTAATCAGGTTAAATATTTTAATATTCATAAATACTAATGACTAATCATTTAAATCACTTACAACTCAGTAAAGAAAATAAATAGTCCTTTAACAATTAGAAGAGGTAGAATGAAGCCATCTGGTTGCTTGGACTGGAAGCATATTATTGCCTTTCTTGTAAATGGAATTGTCTTTAGGATTATACTTGTCTGGGGTTATACATGTCATAACTAATATAGTCTATCAGACTCCAAGCCTGTCACTATGACATTCTCCAGAAGAGGAGGCTGTGTTCCAGGGCTTCAGAGGCAGAGCTGTTTATGTTTGATGAGAAAGAGAGCAGAAACCAGTGCCAAAAGGCCTTGCAAAAGCATGCATGATGTCTGTTTAAATGGTCAGTGTTGGGTTAGGGAGAGTGAACAGAAGCTAAAGGTGGCAGATTTCATCTTGGGACAAGACAGACATCCTTATCAAGCAGATCTTCTTGCAGGGGGGTTGGGTGGAAAAGGCACCCTGAAGATAGTTACCATCTTGACCCTGTAGGCATTAGAGTAGGGACTAAAATCCCACACTTAGAAATATTCTAGAGGCTTCCTTCTCTGGGCCTGAGGTGGCTGGCCTGAAGCCTCTCCTTATCTTTGGGGATTTTTCTTTCCTTGGTTTTTCCTCACTGGGACACAATGTCACCTGCTTGTAGATTCCTCAGGAAATTTCAGATTGCTTGTTCCTTATCATGAAAGGATAAGGTAGGGAATACATACTCTGTAGTCCAGAGGCAATTATAATTTTCAATTATTAAATTTAAGTGTTAGCAGGTTGGAGTGTTGGCTCAGCTGTTAAGAGCACTGACTGCTCTTGCAGAGGACCCAGGTTCAATTCCCAGCACCTACATGGCAGCTAACAACCATCTGTAAATCCAGTTCCAGGGGATCTGCCACCCTCTTCTGGCCTCTTTGGGCATTGCACAACACGGGTGCACTTACACACATGCAGGCAAGGCACTCATACACATAGAATAAAACTTATTTTAAATAAATAAATGAATGTTAGAAGATGGACTCAGGACATGTGAGAAGCCCCTGTGAAATACTCTTCAGAACCGTGTGGGGTTATACATGTGTCTCGTTTGATTATAAATATCTGGCATACCCCATATGGAAACCAAGATAAGCAAAGGCTTTCATGAGATCTAATCATCCTGTCCAATCACTCTTCAAAGACCCCAATATCAATGAAATTTAAAACACATTCTGATACTATACAGTCAATAACATCTAAATGTTGGACTGGTTAGAAGCTCAACTTAACTAATTAAACAGAATGGGCTTGTCAAAAGGCCTTTGGGAGGATTATAGAACTGTCCAGAGGCCTGAAGAATCAAGCCTGAGGGTAAGTGTCAAAAAAATTATGTTCCTTACCATACCACAGAACTGACCCAGTAAGGAAGCTGCTGCCTCCACCCTACTCCACCCTGTGGAGTGCCATGCCAAGAGAACGCTCCTGCATCCTCAGCCAGTGGCAAAAGGGAGCCAACACCCTTGCCAGTGAAATACACTCTGGAGAAAGACCTTTCTATGTCTCCTTCTGCAACATAGTCCTTAGCCAAATGGCAGGGTCCTGGCTCTAAGGGGGACTGTAAGACTTACTTTCTGAGTTCTCCTTTGGGGAGAAGGTGTACATAAGTCTATCAGATAGCTACTACTGATGAAGGAGACTGGAGACTGGAGACTGGCTTTGGTTTTTAAAGCCAACAAGTTTAGGTAACATCTGTCAGGATATCAGAAGATAAAGGACCAGGAAGAAGAGGAGATGGTTATTTTAGATAGCAGACTGCTCTCTAGAGCCAGGAAGCTCTAATTGCACTTATTAAGTATGCTGTAATTTTGACTACTGAGATGTTAATCTGTGTGTCAGACCCAGGAGATTATTAGAAATAATAATCTGTGATGTTAACAATTCTACCTAGTGCCTTCTCTCCCCACTGGATCTTTTCTGTTTCCCTCATCTATGCCCATTCACATGCCATCATTTCTTACCTGGACTAATTATAAGAGCATCTTTCAAGGCATGAAAGCTCATGCTTTCCTGAATGGCTTCCAGTTAGCAATGCATGTTGACTTATGCCTATAATCCCAACAGTTGTGAAGCTGAGGAAGAAGGACTGTAATTTTGAGGTTAGCTGAGACTACATAGCAAAACTCTGTAGGAAAGAAAGACAGAGAAAGGGAGGGAGGAAGGGAGGGAGGGAGGGAGGGAGGAAAGAAGGGAGAGAAAGGAGGGAGAGAGGGAGGGAGGGAGGGAGGGACAGATGGAAGGAAGGAAGGAATAAATTTCTTTTAAAAAAGAAGTAAAGGAGCTGGGTGTGGTGGCACATACCTTTAATCCCAGCACTCAGGAGGCAGAGACAGGCAGATCTCTGTGAGTTCAAGGCCAGCCTGGTCTACATAGTGAGTTCCAGGACAGCTGGGACTACAGGAAGACCATGTCTCAAAAAGACAAAAGAAAGAAAGAAAGAAAGAAAGAGAGAGAGAGAGAGAGAGAGAGAGAGAAAGAGAAAGAAAGAAAGAAAGAAAGAAAGAAAGAAAGAAAGAAAGAAAGAAAGAAAGAAAGAAAGAAAGAAAGAAAGAAAGCTTCCTGCTACTTGGGAAAATCCCTGGCTGTTTCCTGCTAGGCCTGAGTGGCTAGCCCTGAGTATCCAGCCCATGCAGTGCCCTTCTCTACAGGCTCCACTCACTGGGCTCAACACTCTGCTCCTCATTTGCACCCCATTCCTCCCCCACCCCACCCACAGCCAAGAAGTCTCTCTGATCTACTTCCACGTACTATACATGGTTCAGGCTGACTGATTCTTCCAGATGAGTTCAGTTCCTCATATTTTATGCTCCTCTAATACACAATACCTTCACAACACACATAACCATTGTAATTAAATAATCACAAAGGGAGCCAGGGAGATGGGCCTGCAGTACAAGCATGAGGACCTGAGTTCAGTCTCCAGCACCCACCTAAAAATCTGGTTGTGGCAGCATATGCTTATAACCCCAAACGGCTCCTGAGATACCAATGCCTCTGGTTGACTAACATAAACACACATGTGCACACACACACACCACATAAACATCTGCACACATGCCCAAATACACACACACACACACATACACACACACATACACACACATACATACACATACACACATACACACACACACACACACACACACACATATATATATATATACAGAGAGACAACTTTTTTCAAAATTCATTAAGATTTATTTAAAGTCTTTTGTCCTTACTGGATATAATGCCAAGAATTATTCAACATTGGGACATGCTCAGCACCTAACAACTCCTGGGACATCCAAGGCCCTCAGTAAATACTGCTGCACAGCTTTGTACAACCTGGTCCACCTCTCTCCTCCACTGGAAACTGAGCTTGGGTAGAGTCAAAAGGAGATGAAATCTAGCAAGGCTGGAGTATCACATGTTGGCTCTGTCCCTCAACTAACAGTTCTACCTTCCTAGACATCGGTCCAGTCATTGGAACACACAGACTTCGAATTTCCTTCTTCCTGCAACTTCCTTGAATACCCCTTAGTCGTCCCACTTCCTCTGTTTTCTGGGAATGATTATTTGTGAGTAAAATTCTTTCCACAACTGGTCACACACCCAGCACAAATTGTTTATGAAATGCCCAACCCTAAGTGACACATCTACAATGGAACATCTACACCTAAGGCTCACAGAACATAGTGGAACAAAGGATAGAGAGAATTCTAATGCATCTCTTAACTCTCATCAACGAAGCTCCCTCATGCAACAGAGGGCCTTGAACACAAAAAGACACAAATGGTCAAGGTGTAGACAATAAGAGCCTACAGAGTGTGGGTCCTTGGACACGATTCCTATATTAAACTCCACCCACCCAGGACTCAGAGACTTGCAAAAGAGGGGGCATAAAGACTATAAGAGCCAGGGAGGAGGTGCATGACCATATGGAAATAGAGTCCTGCAGGCTCTTCAGACATTGCTCATATGAACCAGCTGCAATAAGGTCAGCTTACACAAGATCTATGCAAACTCAAACAGACAAAAACCCAGCATAGAACTGGGGGAATAGGCAGCAGGCCCCAGTCTTAGCTGAAGAACTATTGGCAAATGACCACTGCTGGTTGAGCAAGAGCTGATCTTCTTAAAGGGAGTGACTCTAGATAGGCTGAGTAGACCTCAGTGCATGAACTTGCACTGAGGGATGTCCAGGGACACTAACTTGACTCCTTGGGCTTTACCATAAATGGCAAAATGCATAAAATCCAGTGGGGTGGAGGCTATGGGAGGGTGCCAGTGGGGAAGGGGGTATAAAGATGATTAGATGTTCTGTATGGAGTACACAAAAACGAACTGGAGAGTTAGCTCAGCAGTTAAAAGCCCTGACTCCTCTTGCAGAGGACCTGGGTTCAATTCCCAGCACCCACATGGTGGCTAACAGCCACCCTAATTCCAGTTCCAGGGGATCTGATGCCTTCTTTTGGTCTCTGCAAGCATTGCATGACACGGGTGCACTTACACACATGCAGGCAGTACACTTACACACATAAAATAAAATAATAAAATAATTTTAAAGGAAGTCCTGACTCCTCTTGCAGAGGACCTGGGTTCAATTCCCAGCACCCACATGGTGGCTAACAGCCACCCTAATTCCAGTTCCAGGGGATCTGATGCCTTCTTTTGGTCTCTGCAAGCATTGCATGACACGGGTGCACTTACACACATGCAGGCAGTACACTTACACACATAAAATAAAATAATAAAATAATTTTAAAGGAAGTACACAAAAATTTAGTAAAAAATACACAAAAGAAATTCTTAAGTGTTTGATGCATTTAATCAATTAAGACATTTGGACCTGAGTCTATGTGGAGAAGTTTTGACCTGTGAGTTAAATCTCCCTAGAATTTTTTTAAATATTTTTTATTGAGCCTTTGTATATTGCCTACAGCAGTTCTTAATAGAATTAAGAACTCTTCCCCCATTGGTGCCCCCCCACCAGGCCTCATGAATTCTGCCATACATGTTAAGTCTCATCCGGTCAAGCATTTTACCCCGTTGTCCTTCAGTGCTAGTTCATTCACTGGAGTCTATTCAGCCTATCTAGGGATCTTAGGGAAGGTCTACTCTCCCTCACCCAGCAGTAATCAGTCTCCAGCAGGTCTCAGGCTAGGGCCAGCCCACCACCCATTTCCCTCTCACCACTCTGGGCCCTTGTCTGATTGAGTCGGCAAGGGTCTTGTGCTCCCACCATTGCCACAAGTTCACATGAGCAAGCTTCCAGTGGCCTGAAAGCCTCTACTTCCCCATGTGCATGGACCAACCCTGGCTCTTACACTCTTTTCGCCCCCCTCTTCTGCAATGGTCCCTGAGCCGTGAGTGAGTGAGGTTTAATATAGGAGCCTTACCCAAAGACACACACTCTGCAGTCTCTTATCCTCTAAAACTTGGCCAGTGTGGCCTTCTGTGTGCATGGCACTCTGTTGTGTGAGGAAGCTTCACTGATGAGAACTGAGGGATACACTAATATCCTCTGCAGCCCCTGTCCCACTGTTTCATGAGTTTTAGGTGTAGTTTCCACTGTAGATATGTCACTTAAGGCTGGGCATCTCTCAGATAGACTCCCCTAGTAATTATGGGGATTATCTCAGTCAGGATTCAAGAACAGAAAAACAGAACCAATAGGAAACATACATTCAAAGATTTACTGCAAGGGCATTATTTTAGATTGTGGGGACTGCGCAGGCAAGTCTGAAATCTATTAGGCAAGAGAGCTGGTGGACAGGCTGGAACATCTGGCCGGGCTAAGGCTACAATTCACACAGAATTTCTTTCTCAAGGAAGCTTCATTTCTGGTCTTAAAGCCTATCAACTGGTTCACTCAGACTAAAACAGACTATCTAGAATATTCTCCATACTTCAAATCAATTTATTACATACTTTAACCACATCCTGCATCGTGGAAACACATCTAGCGTTTGAGTGAATCAGCAAAGGAACGTCTCAGGGCCGCATGAGTTTATATTTCTTTATATGTTAGTATTTGTTGTTTTTTTTTTCAAGGAATTTATACTTCTCATCAGTTGTAGAATTTATTGCCATGAAATTGTGTATAACTGCTCAGTATCCTTTCATGTAGGGATGCCACGTGTATCATTTATGGAATATTTTATACACAGCAATGCCATGTGTTGGAAGTGCTCAAGCTACAAGCCAAATAATAATTTTCTATTTTTCATTGACAGTTTCATATGTTTATATAATAAATTTAGTCCTTTACAGCCCACTTCCCTTCCTCATCCCCAAATAATAATGGTTGACAGTTTCATAGATTTATAATGAAATTTTGCCCTTCTTCCCCAACACCCCTGCTTCATCGCCCTCCTCTTCCCGCTGGCAACTTCTTCCCAGTGATTCCCCTTCCTACTTCCATATCTTCTTTTTGTATGTGGCCCACTAAATTTAATTAGTGTTTCTTGGCCAAACGTGGGTGTGAAGTTACTCAGTGGAGCAAGAGTAATTTATTTATGTGCACATCACAGAAAATGTGATATCCCTCCCACAACAGGCACATTTTTAACTAATAATCATCATTATCTTAAGATCCTAGGACTCATCTACAGTTAATCTTTTCCTTTTCTTCACAGTTTTTCCCCAAAGCCTGAGTTCTGCCTCTACAATATCATCACTAATTATGTCACTATTTCCAATGCTCTCGTCCTCACTGGAGCAACCATTCTCCCTCACCTGAACCAGCACAAAAGTCACCTAGTTTGTTTCCTTATTCTTGCCTTCTATCTCTCTCTGCAATCTCTTACCAGAGCAACCACAGCATTCAAGTAAAATATAAATAATATTGTGCCCTCCCTAATTAAAGCCACCAAATATCATCCTTTCTTTAACATTAGAAGATTCAAGGCCTGTCGTACAATCCATACCTGAAGAAATATGTATAAACATCCATTTGACCTAAGCACCGTTTAGTGAACAAAATCCACTTTTCACCTCAGTGCATCAAGTGACTTTGTCATAAGTATGAGTCTCTTCCTGGAATCTCTATTCTGGTCAAGTGACTTGATGTCAATCTTCACATCAACACCATTGTCTTAATTATTGTATCATTGATACTGGTAGTTAAATTTCTCTAGAACAAATGATATGGTCTTTGCTAACTTAATTTGTTTGTTATCATACAAAGATGATATTCTGGAATTGGTATTAATACCCCCAAAAATTCTTGGTTGGTTGGCCGGTTGGTTGGTTGGTTGGTTTTGAGAGTCTACCTGTAACCCTAGCTAGCCTGGGACTCACAATGTAGATCAGGGTAATTCTTCCCCTACCCCCCCCCCCGACTACGGGGATTAAAGGCTGAACCACCATGTTTGGTGTAAAAAGAATTCTTTTATTAAACTATTTAGCACATTTAGTCTACCAAAACCAAGATAATACATAAGATCTTCTTTTATCTTCCATTTGGGCATGTTTCCTAACCTTCAGTACAGAGAGTAAATGTTAAGGTATTGTATCAGTGAAAAGAATAATCTGCTCTGCTTCCCTGGGCCTACAGAACCTGCAGGCCTCTCTCTTACCCGCAGGCCTCTCTCCAGGGTAAGGCGATTGTGACCTCTGTGCCCTGACTCTCCCAGCCTCATTCACCCTCCCATCTCCCCAGCCCGTTCTCCCCCAAGCCTGGGACCTGTCCCATTCCTTGTCTTGGTGCCCCAGACACTGGGGGAACCACCACTGCTTCCTGATCCTTGGCATCCAGACCAACCCAGTTCCTTATGGGGTTACCAGGAGCCCTCTGGGCCTGGCTCCACCCTCATCTCCATCTGCTTCCCTGGGCCTGCACAACCCACCAGCCTCTTTCCTGGCTGCCAGGGCTGACCTTTCCTCTTCCTGATCCTTTGTATCCAGACCAACCCAGTTCCTCGGTGCAGTCCCCAGGATCTGATCCTTGGCATCCAGACCAACCCAGTTCCTTATGGGGTTACCAGGAGCCCTCTGGGCCTGGCTCCACCCTCATCTCCATCTGCTTCCCTGGGCCTGCACAACCCACCAGCCTCTTTCCTGGCTGCCAGGGCTGACCTTTCCTCTTCCTGATCCTTTGTATCCAGACCAACCCAGTTCCTCGGTGCAGTCCCCAGGATCCCTTAGGGCCTCTTCCCACCCCCATCTCCCTTTGCATCTCTGGGTGGCATGGCCACCAGTTACTAATTTGATTTTATTCAGTAAGCAGGGACCGAATATATCAGGAGAAAACCACAGGGCTTAATAACTAAAATATTCTGAGGATTCCTATAAGGGAAATGACACACTTTTTTTGTTTGTTTGTTTGAGATAGGATCTATCTATACAGCCTAGGGGCTGGCCTGGAACTCACTATATAGCTGGAGCTGGCCTTGAACTCACAGAAATCCTCCTGTCTCAGCCTCCTGGGTACTGGGATTACAGGTGTACACTATGATGCCTGGCTGACTGATACACTTTTATCTAACCTAATTAAAAAAATGATGAATCACGTTAGAGTTCATTACTAAAAAATTAGCTCAATGGGGGCTGGAGAGATGGCTCAGTGGTTAAGAGTACTGGCTGTTCTTCCACAGACCTGGGTTTGATTCCTAGCACCCACATGTTGGCAAACAACTGTTCGCCAACTCCAGTTCCTGATGAGATACCCTCACCTGGCACCTTTGGGCATTGTATGCACACAGTGCACTTACATACATGCAGGCAAAATAGTCATATACATAAAATAAAAATAATAAAATATTTTTTAAAAATTAGCTCAAAATCAAACCAGATGTGGTGGTGCATGCCTTTAGTTCCAGCACTCAGGAGGCAGAGGCAGGCAGATCTCTGTGAGTTCAAGGCCATTCTGGTCTCCATAGTGAATCCAGGCCAGCTGCAGCTACAGGGAGACCCTGTCTCAAAAAAGTCCAAAAAAAAAAAAAAAAAAAAAAAATATAAAAAAAACAAAAGAATGGAATATGCAGGAATTGTGTGACACTATAAAAAGACCAAACTTATGAATCATAGGCATAAAGGAAGGAAAAGAATCCCAAGATAATAGAATAGACTGGATCGTCAACAGAATAGTGGAAGAAAATGTCCCAAAATTAAAGAAAGATGTGCCCATACAAATACAAGAAGCATATAGAACACCAAACAGACAGGACCAGAAAAGAAATTCTCCACGGCACATCATAGTAAAAACACTAAATGTACAAAACAAAGAGAGAATACTGAAAGCTGCAAAAGAGAAACAACAAGTCACATATAAAGGAAAACACATTAGGATTACAGCTGACTTTTCAGTGCAAATTATGAAAGCCAGTGGAGCCTGGACCAAAGTATTCCCAGTTTTAAATGACCACAGATGCCACCCAAGATTACTACACCCAGCCAAAATGTCTATTACAGTTGAAGGGGAAATAAAAATCCTCCATTACATAAATAGGCTGAAGGAATTCATGTCCACAAAAACAGCCCTTCAGAGAGTTCTGGAAGCAATACAAAGAGCTGAAGAAAGGAATGACTGTACCCAAGGATTGCAGAAAGAAATTCAAC
>NW_008330926.1:5387253-5387758 GCF_000622305.1 Nannospalax galili | reverse complement strand
AATGACAGGATTCAATACTCATCTTTCATTAATAACTTTAAACATTAATGGACTGAACTCCCCAGTCAAAAGACACAGACTATATGAATGGCTTAAGAAACAAAACCCATCTTTTTGTTGTCTGCAAAAAAACTCATCTCACTTTCAAGGACAAACACTATCTTAAAGTGAAAGGATGGAAAAAAATATACTAAGTAAATGGTACTAAGAAAGAGGCAGGCATAGCAATTCTAATATCTGACAATATGGACTTTAAAACAAATCAGAAAAGATAAAGAGGGCCACTTCATTCTGATCAAAGGAACAATAAATCAAGAAGATATTACAATCATGAACATATATACACCAAACTCTGGTGCACCCAACTTCATAAAAACAATACAGGACTTTAAGACCCAGATTAATCCCAGCTCATTAATAGTAGGGGACTTCAATACCCCACTGTCTCCATTAGATAGGTCAACAGGGCAGAGAGTTAACAGAGAGACATCTGAATTAAACAATA
>NW_008330926.1:5386423-5386625 GCF_000622305.1 Nannospalax galili | reverse complement strand
ACAAAAGATTGAAATAATTCCATGCATTCTATCAGACCACAATGCAATAAATGCCCAAAATGCAATAAACCACAATGCATTGTATTTGTTGTATTCAACAATTACAAAAAGATTGAAATAATTCCACACATTCTATCAGACCACAATGCAATAAAGCTTAAAATCAACACTGGAAGAAGCCCTAGTCACCACATGAACACAT
>NW_008330926.1:5384462-5385152 GCF_000622305.1 Nannospalax galili | reverse complement strand
AACATTGGCAGAAACCTACAAGACATAGGTGTAGGAAAGGATTTTCTAAACTGGACATCAATTGCTCAGGAAACACAGGCAATAATTAACAAATGGGACCTCATTAAACTAAAAAGCCTCTGTACATCAAAGGAGGCAATCAGGGAAGTGAACAGGATACCCACAGAATGGGAGAAAATCTTCACCAGCAACACATCTGACAGAAGTTTAATATCCAGAATATATAACAAACTCAAAAAACAGAGAATCAAGACAGAAAGTAACCCAATTAAAAGATGGGCTAAGGAGCTGAACAGAGAGTTCTCAAAAGAAGTAAAGATGGCTATGAAGCATCTTAAAAGATGTTCAACATCACTAATAATTAGGAAAATGCAAATTAAAACCACTTTAAGATTTCATCTTACCCCAGTCAGACTGGCTAAGATCAAGAGAAAAAATGATACCAAATGTTGGAGGGGATGTGGGGAAAGGGAACACTCATCCACTGCTGGTGGGACTGCAAACTGGTTCAACCCCTATGGAAAGCAGTGTGGAGAACTCTTAAAAAACTACAAATGAACCTACCATTTGACCCAGTTATACCACTCCTCGGCATATACCCAAAGAACTCAGCCTATTTCAGGGACACTTGTACATCCATATTTGTTTCTGCTCTTTTCACAATAGCTAAGAGATGGAAGTAACCTGTTA
>NW_008330926.1:5383218-5383968 GCF_000622305.1 Nannospalax galili | reverse complement strand
GACTGGTGGAACTAACCTTCTTGGATGTTTAACAGACATACTTCGAGGCCTGTAATAATTTGGTCAGAGGGACGTAAAGGGCAGTTTTTGCTCCTTGCCCTCCTAGGTCAACTAGTTTCAGGGGATTATGAGCATCTCTCAAAATGTCCTGTAATTGTGGTGGGTCACCTATCCTTTTGATCAAGGAGGCCGAGGAGACCCCACCAGATGGACTTGAACCAGTGTCCAGTCTACAAAGAGGAGGGTCAACACAGAGGAATCATTTCCTCCATGCTTCTAAGCGAAGCCAGCCACGGTTGAGCAGGACATTTGACTATCATCACATAGGCGAAACTGGTAAAAGAAAGGAGCCAGGGGCTCCTCCCAAGCCCATGTGACCCTTGAGGAACAGATCCTCAAATTACCTTGAGGGTAAAAATAAATTGGTTTATCTGGGCCAACTATATGGATTTAAACACCCAAAAGGAAAGTATAACCAAAGATTAAAGGGACCAATATAATTTTTTTAAGAGTCCATATATATAGCTAAAGGCTGCATAACAAGCAATAATGCCAGATAGGAGATACCTTCTTTTGAGTTGTTGCCCAGGGTGAACAAAGGGACTTCCAAATAGTATCCCAGCATAGAACTGGGAAAATGAACAGCAGACCCCAATCTTATCTAAAGGAATATTGACAACTGATTGCTGTTAGAAGAGGAACAGCTGACCCTCCTAAAACAAAGACCTCTAGATAGGCTGACTAGATTCA
>NW_008330926.1:5382571-5382738 GCF_000622305.1 Nannospalax galili | reverse complement strand
AGATGTACTCTTGCTCTGGAGTGTGTTACTGAATATGTTAAAGCTATAATGGAATGTTTCTTCTAATCATGTAGTTATTTAAAAAATATTTTTAATTTAGTTCATGTTAAGTAGTAGAGGTGATAAACATTACCAGTGAAATCTACCTGATGACTTTATATCCATAC
>NW_008330926.1:5288131-5382431 GCF_000622305.1 Nannospalax galili | reverse complement strand
AGGAGATCTTGTTTAAAGGGTAAGAACTCATTCAAGTTTATGTCTTACAGGGTTTATACTGAGTTCAATATTGTATGACTATATTAATTCAACTGTGAACCTAAAAATTTACAGCCACCTTTGCTCTGGAATGTGTTACTGAATATGTTAAAGCTGTTAAAATGCTTCTTCTAATCATGTGGTTATTAAATTTTAAAAAAATTTTTAAAAATAAACTTTTAAAAAAGACTAGCTTGTAGATAGCAGAGTTAGAAGTGCTGCTTCTATATACAATCTCTGAATTGGCTTTCGAGGGAAGAGAAGAAATGGAGAATGTTAATGCGAAGGTGTCTACTCTAGGTTCAGTACAATAATGGCTGAGCCTTCGGGTTATCTGCATGCTGCACAACTTAAAATTGCATTTGTTGTTATCTTATTATTTAAGATAAAGAGCTTTTCTTGGATTCAGCCTATCTGAGGAAGAAAGTTTATTTTTCAGGCCAGACTGTGGAAAGCAAAGGGTACTCCAGGTAGGAATTCTGGCTTTTCTAAAGAAGGCATCAGAAATGTTTAGTAAAAAGATGAATTGCGATCCTAAAAGAGTCTAAAAAGAGAGGTTATCTGAGAATGCTTAAGAATATTCTGAAAAAGCCAACTGTGGCTTTAGCATTATAAATCATCTTAATGAGGAACAGAAAGGAACTTTCCTGTAGGAGACCTCTTTAATGAATCAACCTTTTGACAAGTAGAAGTAGAGAAAATATCACAGGAAATGTGCATAACTAAGCAAGGATTAAAAATGTATAAACATAAAAATAATACTAGGCAAAAGCCTAGAATAGGGTGATGCTTTTTTCTTAAGTTTAATGATTTAGAAAGTGTTTCTGTAAAGCATGTTAAAGCAAGAATAATGCAAAGGCCATGTTTCAGGAGTAGATGGGTATGAAATTCAAATAACAAAAAGCAGCAGGAACTGCCTGTTCTTTGTCTCTCTCATTTTACTCACAGAACGAGAATGAATTTTAAACTGGAGAAAGAGACTTGCCATCATTCAGATAGGAAAGTGTGCACACACTGGATGTTTAAATAAGTCAAATAATAGATAGAAAAAGTATTAGGTTTTAAAGGAGTTTGAAGGGGCTGGAGAGATGGCTCAGCAGTTAAGAGCACTGGTTGCTCTTGCAGAGGATCCAGATTCAATTCCCAGTACGTACATGGAGATGAATAAGCATTGTCCATAACTCCAGTTCCAAGGGATCTGATGCCCTCTTCTGTCCTCATCAGGCATTGCACAACACGGATGCACTTACATGCATGCAGGCCATACATTCATACACATAAAATAAAATGAAAATAATAAATAAAGAATAAAAGAATTTGAAGAAATTAAAAAAAAAAGAATAATCCACTCACTTGACTCTCCTTTATATAGGCGTTAATCCTGTTCACCAGAACTCTACTGCTATGACCTCCCAAAGATTTCCAGTCCTAATACCGTCAGCTTATGGATTAAAATTTCAACATATCAATTTTTAGATGAGACATATTCAGGCAGTAGCACCGTTTGTCATTCTGCCACAGCCGCTCAGCTATGAGAACCAGCCTTGTCAAAAATCTCACTGCAGTATAAATGTTTAAGAGGGCATGACCAACTTCTATGTGTAATTGTCCCCAAGATTCTTAAAGGGCATTGGCCTGAGGATCGAGTCCAATGTAGATAAATGTCCAGGGACATGTATGGAGTAGAAGGACGGTATGGCTGTTCAGAGTAGAAAAGCACCTGTTCTATTAGGCAAACTGAGACACTACTAGAGAATGTCTGGGATATCACAGAGGTAAATATTTGTTTAAATTATGCTAGAAAGCGTAGTAGAATTGGATCATGGTCTTTAGTGCTTAACAAGAAGACAAAAATCACTCTCTGTTATTAAAGAATAGAAGTCTCATGAAGGAATAGAGGCTGCAAGCAGGGCTCTCATCCCAGTGCACACGGCTTTCCTTCAGGATCCCCTTCCCTGAAATGCAAAGACCAAGCAGAGGTTGGGAGTCCTACTATTCCCCAGGCTGATGGGGATTCTCCTGGGGAGGGAGGCTGGTCCCCTCACTCAGGCTGCTGAGCCTGTCCTTAGCACAAGCATTTCTAAGAATTCTGCCTTCTCTCTTTGTCATTCTCAGTTCACTTATTGCTGCATAAATCTTTCCATCTGTCTCTCCGGTTTTTCATGAACACATGCTTCGTGACGGTGAATCCTGTGATGCCGAGCATAGGAAAACAGAAGCGTCCTTCCAGCCACTCTGTTCTGCAGTCTTCGGTGCATTCTACAGAGCAGACAGGATAAGAACAAAGCACAGGAAGAACGGGGCAATGAGACCCCAGTTCGCTCTGAGTCTGAATCACACATCTGAACTGACCTCACCAGACCACAGTTTCCCCATCTCAATGACTGTGTATCATGGTGCCCTAATTTTCGTTTTGAAAGTAAGGGGTAGCTTACAATGAAACGCAGATTTTTAAGTACACAATTCAGTGAGTCTTGACAAATATTTAAATGATGTTATCTTTACATTTCTAATGTTCTTCTAGCAGTATATATTTTATTATTGTTATCAAGTCAGTATTTATCACGTCAGTCCTTCTATGTTCATCTTCAGCACAGATTTGGGTTCTGCAGTCCATTGGGAAATTTGATTAGGACAGCCAGGAGCTCCATTTGTCCCCTCAAATGGGAGTTGCCCCCTCCCTCAACAAACTGTTTCTGTCCTCATAGAACTGAAAAGCTCAGGAGAGTTCCAATCTGTGTGCCTTTGCTCTGGACTCAGATCAAACTGGAAAACACCAGGGCATTTCCTGGGCTTTCTACAAACAGGATCTCATATCACTTTTTTTCTGAGCACAGGTATCAAACTTACTCTTTGCACTTAAAATTTTAGCTTGATACTGACAAAAGATTAATATTTCTGAGGCTTTTTATTAAAAGAACAAATAATGGAAGAGGGCACATCTCAGAGATCTGATGGACACTAACACTGTGCTATTGTGACCTCAGTGTGCCACTAGGGCAGAGTAAGCCTCTGAGGCAGGGCTGGCCATGCAGCGTAGAAAGCTGAAGGTAATTTCATTTCCTGGGCTTTTAATTCTCTTTCCTGTTTCTTGTACTTCCTGCCAGCAAGAGTCTCCCTGACTCAGGAAGGATTAGAACCACCTGAAGAAGCCATTGTAAAGTAAAATTCCAGAACACTTTCAGGTGACTGTAATGAAGGAATAAATTCCTCCACTGTTTCCTGTAATAAAGTTAGGTAGTGCCAAATTCTTCCCTTCAGATGACATCATCTGCCAACCCTACTGGATCAGAGTGTCAGCAGTTTGAGTTTGTAGAGACATGGCCTGTTGACTGGGGATACCTGGAGCAGTGGCTCTGGGGATTCTAGTGGATCAGGACACAGAAGTGTCAGCCAGAGCCTCTCTTTCTTTTTCTGACATTTTGACTCTCCTCCTTTTACCCTTAAATCTCTTTTGAATTTTCCTTATTCTATGATAATATGATCTTTACTGCATTTTGTTAGAAAATGGATCTTTGCTAAGATCTGAGATGTAGATTCCTTGAGGGTTTAAAGTCTGTATGATTTACTCTAATCTACCAGGTAGGAAGTGATGGTACCCAGGACTCCACGAGCCAAGGCTTGCATGAAGGAAGAGTTGCAAGGATGAAAAAGACTCAGGGACCAAGAAAAAGCCAGTGAACAAGGGTCTCCTCTTCCTGCTTGAATGTCTAACCTATGATGTCAGTAACATCCTGTGTGTCAATCAGTCCTGAGGAAAGTAGAAGAGAGTGCAATGTCTGCTGAGGACAGTGGTCAGGAGCAGGACACTATGAAAGTGATGAAGGAGAATGAAATAGGGGCCTGGAGCTCAGGACCGCTCCTGATGAATTCATACACAGCATCCCCACAAGAGACTCTTCCTTTACCCACCTCCCTGCTGTCAAACATGTGCTACAGGAATCAATATCCCTCCACTCTACTGGCTCCCCTTGAGCCTGGATGATGTCTCAGTCATCACCGCATCCTTCCTTGCTCTCAGGATCTGGCCTCTTAGTAGAGGTTCTCAGTGGTCTCTGGATAAACGATTCTAACTTCAAGTGACTCCTGACATCAGTGCTAGAAAAGTTATGTGTGGTGCTTACTTTATGTAAAATGTGATGGGGAGGCTGGAGAGATGGCTCAGCGGTTAAGAACACTGGTTGTTCTTGCAGAAGACCCGGGTTCGAATCCCAGCACCCACATGGCAGCTAACAGCTGTCCGTAACTCCAGTTCCAGGGGATGCAACAATCTCTTCTGTCCTCCGCAGGCATTGCACAACACGGGTGCACTTACCTACATGCAGGCAATACATGCATACACATAAAATAAAATAATAAATAAAATATTTAAAATGTGATGGAGGAGACACTAGCTCACAATATGTACACTAAAATAGAGCCCAGGGGAAAAACACAATTCCAGAAATCCCACCCAGAAACTGCTTTCTTCTTGTCTCCTCATAGCCACCAAACCTCACCAAAGGATCCATCACACATGATGAAAACACAATGATCTTGGACCCCTCTGCCCCTTCCATCACATACATACAAAATACTCCCAAAATTCTGTGAAAAAAAAAAAAAAAAAAAAAAAAAAAAAAAAAAAAAAACATGCAAAACTGGAATTTCAATGCAAAGAGGGAATTTGGCTAGTGTTTTCAGGAACTGAGTAAGCCATCAGGAAATGGTAGGGAAACCCCTTTGGCTTCCTTCTGTCCAGGCTGAACTCAGGATAAAAGGGCTTTCCTTCCACCTGCGGTCCAAAGACACCAACATTTCCAGTTGCTGCCTCCTTGACAACACTGCCTCCCTGTGGTTATTCCAGATCACTACAAGAACGCAGAACTTGCTCTGCCTTCCTAGGATTGAATAGATTTTAAAGTTTCCAGAGTAAATACGGGCAGGAGTGAGGGAGGGGGAGAGACCAAATTAGGGGAACATTTTCCAGAGTTCTTTGCATCACAATTCCACATTCTGTGGTCAAGGCAATGAGGTTTGTTTCTATTTCCTCCCTAATTATCTCCACAAACCCTAACAAAACTCACCTTTCCTCTAGACTGAATTTACTCCAAGACTTATGCCTATTCTTCGCTGAGTCCAGTGAAAGTATCCCTGAGTGGTCATGCTTCTGCTTTCTTACGGAGGATGGGGGGGGGGCGTCACAGAGGGACAAAGGGGCCTGAGAAACTCCGAGTGGGAAATTCTGAGAATGACTCTAAAGGCAAATAGGGGCCACACACAAATGAGACCGAGACCCTGCTCAAGCTAGAGAGCTTGTTTTCCTCTCTGGTCCTCACTCTCAATATCTCAGATGGAGCTCACCTCTCAGGTCCACCTCTTTGCTTAAAAACTGTCCTTTTCTAACAAGAACTTGTAAGGGAGGTGGAAAGTTAGGGCTGCAGCTGGAATGAACTTAAAACAGACCCTGGAAATCCTTACAAGTCCAGGAGATTTTTGCATCTTTGCACCATCTTTGCAGGATGGGTGCTCCCTGCTGCAACTCTCTAACTACTCAGTCTAAGAAATGCTTTATTAAAGTTATTGAGGACTTGGAGGAGATTTTGTTCTTGCAGGATACATCTATTGTGTTTCTTGCTTTAAAAATTCAAACTAGAAAATTTGGAATACATTATACATATGCAGACAAGAACCTATCCACCCATCCACTGCCCTGACCACAGAGATGTCTCTAGCACTACCCACCTGGGAACTGGAGGTATATGATCAGAAACACCTGAGCTATGCCTTTGTAAAGAGTACAATACCAAGGCTTTTGTGTAGTGCCCACAATGACAAGATTTCCATTCCTTTACTTAAGAGATTAGGTAAGTTTTCTCCTGGTCCACTGTCCAAGGAAGCCTTGCTAGTAAAGAGAAATGAATAAAACCTTTCCTCCCCTAGTTGGTTTTGGTCAGCATTTTCATGGTGGCAATAGAAAGCTAACTAGAACAGCATCTTATGTAAAGAGATACAGATTATGAAGTGCCAAGAACTTCATTCAGAACCTATGCACAGATCAGATATGCTGCAAACAACCAGCAAGCTGCTCAAGTTAGATCCCTCAAAGCTCCTGGTCTGAGGCCTTCCTTTATGGGGTCCAGAAGAAGGAGGAGTTGGTTACTAAGGGACATAATGTGAGTGGTTCCCTGTTTTGATTGACAGACTTAGGTCATTTAAGTTTTTGTTTAGTAAATAGGTACTTTCGCAAGATGCATCTAATTTTTTAATCAAATACATATACAAGGGTGCATAGGCATGAGATGGTAAATAGAGGGTTTCCATAAAGGTTCATTTTGAAGACAGTTTTCCTGACTGTACAGGCACCACAGACCTTGAGACCAGATCAGCCCTCTGTCTCTCATTCACAGATTTGTTACTGAACATGTTTGAATGGAAACTGATCTCAAAAGGGGAGTTGTCGGGTTGTTAGAGAGAGAAAACACGTTCCATTGTTTGGAGCAGGGTACCCATGCGGTTCAGTGCAGGTGAGGGTCCTGCACTGCTAGGTGTGTTGATAGGAGAGGATATATGCACAGTCCAGACCAAGCAGTGTTCCAAGTTGCTAAGCTTTCCTGTGTTTCAAAACTACTCTACAAACTGTGTCTTTCCTAGAGAAAATTGATATACCCCGGAGTCTCAGGGTAGCAGATTAGAAAGCAGCCTGGGCTGGTGCAGATAGAGAAGAAAAAGACTGAAGCTAAATGAGCTCCTACCAGGAATACAGACACCAAAGGAAAATAATTATGAGAACCACAGAAAAGATGGGATTTAGTATCACCAAGTTAGTGTCTCTCCAAGGGTTTTAACCTATCATAAAACTGTGATTTGAACTTTCTGAGCCGGGACACACACTTTGGGCGGGAATCCTTGCACTGGGGTTCACCAAGTGCTGACAGTCACCCTAGGGCTCTTTTCCTCTCACTTGCTGAATCTTGATCTTGAGCTACCCATGACAGTCGTGGTCCCCACAAAGGATTTCCCATAGTATTACAGGAGAGCTGGGGAGGGACCTGCCTCATTATCCCCTGGTTTTCTCCTATAGACAAGTACATCAGGGCCAGGACCAAAGTCCTAAAGTTACAGCAATCCATAGTATGTTAACTGACTTAATGTCTTGAGGAGCAAATGTGGGTTTACAGAAGTAAATGGTGGTTGATCCAAGTAAGCCAAAGATGTTTATTCTAGGAACTTGCTGCACTTCCTGGATCAGGATCTGGGAAGATCATCCTGGATCTGTCATATTAGGACCGTCTTCCTCTTGGTGTCTCCTCGCACCCTCTGTACCTCAACTTAAAGCCTGACTGACTACTCTGTGGCACCTTTGCCCTGGTCTGCCCCTCTTAAGGTCAGTCGTGTTACAGCAGCCCTTGACTAATCTTGTGTCCCTAAAGAAAGGCCCATGACTTGGCATATAGTAGGTGCTTCAGAGATGGTTGCTGCCTATCCAGAAATTTTGAAAAGAAGAGAAACAAATTCATGTATAATATACAATCCCACCTATGAATTGAGAGATCACAAGCTTCAGCATGTTTCAAACGGAAAAACCCTAGGACCTCCTCAGAGCCCGAATCCCCAACATGATAGTCTTTCCCACTACGGGAACCACAGAAGTGCTTCTTCAGACAGGCAGTTTCAGGGTCAAAGATGAGGCTCTAGCCCCAAAGCCCAGCCTCCGTTGAACTCTAAAAACCCCATCTCCTGCTGGGCTCAACCAACACTGCCAGACCTAGAGCCGTATTCCTGCCTGAGACATCTCTTCTGAGAAGTGGAAGGAACTCTCAGGGGCTCTGAGAGCACCTGCCTGGGCAGTGTGAGATCCAGAGACAGTGTACAGTTGAGAAAAATCTCATTGTCTCAATTTCCAAAAATGTCTGCATGCCTTCTGGTACCCTTCCCACCTCACCCACTAGCTGTTCCAATTCCCGCCTCCCTACCCAGACCCTTCATTCTCGTCTGGGACATCCTCCCTTTCCCTCCCAGCACTAGTCAGTAAATAGATCCAATGAACAATGGGATTTATTGGGAGCAGACAAAAGTATTACGGAGTTGAGAACACTCAGGAGCAGAGGTGGGATCCTCCATCTTTTGAGAGGGAATGGTCAAGGAGGTGATAGGAAGTGAAGATCTCACTGCCCTAACTGAAAGTAGGTAAGAAAAGCCCTTGGGGAAACGTTCCACTCATTCAAATCCGTTATATTAATGCATATTGACTTCTTGCAATCTCAAAAACAGTTTGAAGAAAGGCCAAAGGAAGGCAATCTCCCATCCTAATGATCTCAGGCAAGTCTGAGGAGGCAGCAGCTGGAAGAGTCTGCCTCTCTTGTCCACAATGCACACAATCCATCAGGCTCCATGGTACCTCAGTCCACTTTCTGCTGAATACCAGAGGTTGAAGGTCAAAGGGCTCCACTGCTCAACTGAAAGAAAACCTCGAATGAGGGTGTCATTCTCCCTGAGTATGTTGGGAGGCAGATATCACTAAGGCTGTGTTTTTGCTATAGTTAATAAAGGAGGGGGTGGGGTTAAGCAGGGAGGACTTGATATCTCCATTTCCAGGTCTACGGCAGTGTCAGAGATGCCAATTCTGCTTTGGTGGACAGTCCTACCAGTGTGGAAGACGATGCACAGGGGGACCTTCAGTTACTGGAAGGTGGAGGGCAAGGTTCAGCACCATGGGAGGACAAGGCTTCAGGACAGGGGGAGGATAGGGCTCAGGGACAAGTGGAGGGGGCTGGCAGGGAACTTTGCATTGTTGCTCCAGCTAATAGGACATACTTCCTGGATTGATGAGAGCTCTCAAGAAATAAGAGTCAAGCACATTTAGGTGGGAGAGTATAGTATACCAACCTCTCTCCCAGAAATGATCTCTGCTTCTACTTACTCTGGTCATAACTCACAAATATTCAGGCTTCTCATCTCACTTATTGCTATGATGAACAGACCTAGAGTGTGACTGTAGTTGACTGCCCACCTCACCCAGAGAACTGGGCCTCATCCTAGAACATCCTTAGAAGCCTCTGCCTTCTAAGAACATCCTCATGGGGCTGGAGAGATGGCTCAGCAGTTAAGAGCACTGGCTGCCCTTGCAGAGGATCCAGGTTTCGTTGCCAGTACTCACATAGAGGCTAATACCGACCTTTAACTCCATTTACAGAGGATCTGGCACCCTCTTCTGGCCTTTACAGGTACTGCACACATGTGGGGCACTCACATTAACATGCAGGTAAAACACTAATACACATAAAACACAAATAAGCAAAAAAAATTTTAAAGAAAATAATAGCTTGCTTACAGTGTATCTATAAGAATAGGAATACAATACGATAAGAATACAATACAACAATAAGAATACAAGTACAATAAGAATAGCCTATAACCAAAATGTTGAGCCATGAAAGATAGCATCAATAGGCTAGGGAGGCTCACCCAGGGAAGGCAGAGCAGAGGGAGGCACAATACAGTTTGTTTCTCTGCGAGGACTGCTGCTCGTGGGTACAGGCATTGTGGGAAAGAGGTGAGGGAAGAAGTACCAAGACTTAGGTTTGCTTTGCTCAGCGGGAACCTTGCTTTGGAGGGCAGAGAGACTAGTTCAGCAACAGAGTAATGAGCCATTTATTACAAAATTCAGAGGGGTTTTATACGTCACAAGGAACTGGCGGTCATGCAGGGTTTGGTAGTTACATACAAAGATTTGGGGTACAAAGAAATAGGACATATAATCTTTTAGTTGGCACCAGCAGAATACTTGAACTTTTACTCAAGGTTACCAATGCCGATCTGGTAATTTATTGGCCACAATGTTGTCTTTCTTAGGGCTAAAGCATAGTAAACTCTTAGCTTTTAGCTCAAGAGTAAACTTTTAACCTGGCCTGATAATAGTTGAGTTATTTGTTCAGGACAGGGAGACGAGCTAAGGGCTATTGACCAAGGAGTTTTCCCACAGAGCAGGGAGCCTAAACTTTTGACCTTTTGGCTGCTTTTCTCTTGCTAGTCCCACAGTGCTCTGCAAGACAGGGCTATCAGAGCTGCTGTTTTCAGCACCCCTCCCTTTAGTGGAGAACATAACCTGGACTTAAAAAATTTTAGGCTCTGGCTGGAGAGTTGGCTCAGCAGTTAAGAGCACTGACTGCTCCTGCAGAGGACCCGGGTTTTATTCCCAGCACCCACATGGTGGCTCTGAACCATCCTTAACTCCAGTTCCAGGGGAATCCGAAGCCCTCTTCTGACCTCCGCGGCATTGCATGACACGGATGCACTCACATACATGCAGGCAATACACTCATATATATGAAATAAAAATAATAAAATATTTTTTAAAAAGCTCTAGGCTCATCTCACCCTAGTTCATGCCATCCTGGTTTCCTGCAAAGAAGACCTTCCCATCCTAGACTGGCCCAGCAAGGGCACTGCAAGAACTGCTTTCCTGGGCCTTTCACCAGGTGGTGGTCTGCTAACAGAGACTGTATTTCAATGGGCCTTCAAGCATGTGGTACAGGTTTTCCTGTCTTGGCTGACCATGGGACTGCAGCTGAAAGAGGCATTTCTCATGCCCGTTCTCTTTCCCTGCTCTGTTCCTCTCATCCATTCTCTGCACTAAATCATGGTGACTCTGAACAGTAAGTATGTATGTGCCATGAGACTGGCCAAATCAAGTCACAGACAAGGACCAAAGATAGCAGCAGTCCATTAATCCAAGACATCCCTTTGTCCAAGTGCCAAGAACACAGCTCAGCCTTCAGGAGTCCCATGTCTAGTGCTACAGCATGCTGAAGTTTGAGACAAGAATCTTGACTTTAAAAAAACATAATACATAATAACATTAGCAAGTAAAATTTCCATCTGTTGTGAGAATACTTTTCCTGGGGATACTAAGCAATGATTATACCCTTTTAAGGTTCCAGTGTCAAACCAATGTTTGATTAAAGTTTTCCTGGTGAACCAATGAATTTACTGAGCTTACTTACAGAAATGACTGAGGGGTTGCTGAGGTGTATGAGTGACCTGGGGGTAAGCACACTGGAAATCCTTTACCCAGCAAGGATCAAGCCTTCTCTTCCTAGCCTTCCCCAGAGTATATACTTTAGTCCTCCCCAAATCCAGGAGACCATGTGTGATCTGGGCCAAGTTATATACAGTTGGCTGGGAAGAGTGGCTGGATACTCTGGTGAGAGTCCACTGACCCTGCTTGGCCCTCCTTTAATGAAGGAGCACAATTGTCAACAAGCCCAATTGTGACAATGTTTGGCAAGCAGGCATAGCTGAAGTCATAAAGAAAATGAGAATGTAAAAGATGTTAAAAGGATATGGGACTGGAGATATTTTCCAAAACAGACAGAAAAAATGACAAAGCCTAAGCAAGAGATGAAGGTCTTTGTAGGTTTCCTGTAATATATAAAGGATAAGACAAAAATAATATACACACAATCTTAAAATGTCTAAGGTCAGAGTTTAGTCAACTACTTTAAGGAACAAAATATATCTCTAATCAAGGTTTATCCAAGAATGTTTGGTTTTTGCCCAAGCTTTATCTACATAGCACATGGTAATTAAAAGTACCAGACTGGTGGAACTAACCTTCTTGGATGTTTAACAGCCATACTTTGAGGCCTATACTAATCTGGTCAGAGGGTCTTAAAGGACAGGTTTTGTTCCTTGCCCTCCAAGGTCAACTACAGAGAATCTCTCAAAATGTTCTGTAACTGTGGTGAGTCACCTGTCCTCCTGTTCAGGGAGGCCATGGAGACCCCACTAGATGAACTTGAACCAGTGCGTCCTGTTTACAAAGAAGAGGGTCAACTCAGAGGAAACATTTCCTCCATGCTTCCAAGTGAAGCCAGCTCTGTCAAGTAGGACCTTTGACTTATCTTCACATAGATGGAACTGGTAAAAGAAAGGAGCCAGGGGCTCCTCCCAAGCCCATGTGACCCCTGAGGAACAAATCCTCCAATGACCTGAAGAGTAAAAATAAATTGGTTTATTTGGACCACCAATATGGCCTTAAACACCCAAAAGGAAAGTATAACCAAGGATTAAAGTGATCAGCATATTTCTTTGAGAGTTCAAGGGATTACACTTCTCAGACATTAGGCTTAAGTCTATACAAAATGTTAGACAGTTATTTCTCATTGATGATTTTGTTTCTAACCAGAAAGTGCTGCTCAGATGTAAGACTTCAAATCTTGGTCTCCAATAGTGTAGTGCCCACCTGTAGCTAAGGGAGACAACCCGCTATTGTTCTAAAATGATGGATAAATTTGTTTTCTCCCCCTATCTAGAGGCCTTTGAGAGGGAACTGACACTGATTTTAGCCACTCTAACAGCCATCAAAGTGCCTGAAAACAAATCTTGAGTCCATTACTCTAGAGTCCAGCCTTGGCAGAAAAAAGAAAAATGAGGAGGAGCCCAATAGAGGGATGCTTTTGGAAGCCCTCATCAAGAAACCCCAATGGGCTCTGATAGGAACATTTGAAATTTTCCATGTTCTGACTTCTTCTGGTTCCCTGTCTAGAACTTGGGATGCTAACTACTCTTGCCTTTACTTCTCCACATCTCCTATTCACCAGTCAGGCACTTTCTTTTCTCCCTACAGATAAGAGTTATGCAATTTGGGAGTCTTTTAGATAGACCCACTGAAGGGGTACCCCAATTGCCTCACTCCGCGTACCTGTTCAGCATGGAAGAGGCCAGAGCGGTCTGCATCCTGATTCCCTATCAGCAATTTGGGTAACCTCTTCAGAGGATGATGTGATAAGAATAGGAGGTAGAAATTGGCTATGCAGTTAGGGTAAAAAAGACTCTAAAGTAGCCAATTTCTTGGCTAAAAGTTAAAATGTCCTTGGGCCACTTAGCAACAGATTATGTTCCAAAGGCCAAAATTGTCAAAAGTATTTGGGGGCTCTTATCTAATCTCTAAAAGGATTTTAGGGTTATCTCTTCAGAAGGGGGAATGTTAGAGTAGCAAAAAGCCCCATTTAAAAAAAGAAGAAGAAAAAGAAAGAAAGAAAGAAAGAAAGAAAGAAAGAAAGAAGAAAGAAGGGAGGAAAATGAAAAAGAGAATACGAAGTTGTCAGAAAACAGTGCTAGGGAAATATGGGAGGAGTTGGAGGGGAGGGAGTGGGCATGGATTTGATCAAAACACCTTATATGCATGTATGAAATGCTCAATAAAGTTTTTTAAGTTAAAAAAAGAGAGCAGCTAGTGTTCTTAACCACTAAGCCATCTCTCCAGCCCATGTGTCAAGTTTTACTAAAATCTAGCCAAGTCTAAAATAACAATAATAGTAATAATAATAATAATAATAATAATAATAATGAATGAAAGAAATTGAAAGATGACTAAAACAGATATTCCAAGAAGCTAGAGAGATGGTTCTGTGGTTAAGATCATGCACTGCTCTTGCAGAGAATCAGCGTTCAGTTCCCAGCACCTACTTTGGGTAGCTTACAACCACTTGTAACTCCAGCTCCAAGGGCTCCAATACCTCTGGCCTCCATGAGCACCCATACATATGTGTACATACCCCCACATAGACATACAAACACATAATTTTCAAAACTAAAATCTTTTTAAAAGAGGGCTTCCAAGTCCAGTTTTACTAGAAACCATGTCTGTGGCTTTTGGCACTTTGTAAACAAAGACCCGACAATGTGACCACAGATTTGGATCATTCACCTCCCTCACACTTACCAATTCTCTTTTGTCCTGGTTTTCCCATCTCTGTCTATGGTCTTTCCCCTCTCCTCATTCTACTTCTATAAATTCTCTACTTCCATAAATCCTGTATTTGTGTGAAATCTTCTCATTGATTGATGAATGAGTGAATGAATGAATGAGTGAATGAATGAATGAGAAAAAAAGAAAGGAAAGAAAGAAAGAAAGAAAGAAAGAAAGAAAGAAAGAAAGAAGACTATGAGAAGGTGGGCCATCTCACTCACCTGCCTCTATTTCTGCTCTAGAATCCTGGGATCCAAGTAGCACAAATAGGGCCACACTGGACCCTTTAATCCTAGGAGGAAACGGAATTTCCTAGCAGATTAGTACTTCCCAGATACCTCACTGTCTCCCGAAGAACAGTTGCCAAACTCCAAAAGTGCAGTAAAAATTTCAATTTGGCCACTGTGTGACTGTTAACTGCCTTTTCACTCTGTAGGAATTACCTCTAAAACTAAGAGTATTACATTCTTAAATCTTCCTCTGTTGTCCCTGGAATCATCAGCTTTCAGGTTTGGAAGGCCCATGAAACAGGTAAGGAAGAATCCTGGGGTTCTGATTCCAGGTGTCTCCAGGTTAGGCTGTATCATTTCTATCTATTATTATTATTGTTGTTGTTGTTGTGTTCCTCTTCCTCCTCCTCTTCCTCCTCTTTCTCTTCCTCCTCCTCCTTGTCCTCTGTCCTTCTTCTCTCCCTATAGGCACCTTGGTACTCTATCATCATGTTCCACAATCTGGGGCCTTCCCAGTACCTTTGGATATCATACCCTCACCTTCTGCATCAAAGTTGTTCCAAGCTCCAGGCATTTCAAGTCTCATAAAGAAGAATGCAATATCCCCCCCCCCTTTTTTTTAACCAGTTGTTGGTCTTGCCAAGAATAAGACAGGAGCTAGCGTGCAAATATTTAGAAATTCTCTTCTGTATGTCTGTGCTGATTGCTATTCCAAACATTGGAACTGTGTTTTAATGACACTGTGGAAGGCAGAACATAAATAGGGAATGTGTAAAAAGTGACTAGGAATCTCTCAATTCTGGGTTACTGAGTATTACTTGCTAGTACCCAGAAGCACTGACAAAATCAGACTGTGCAGCATGAAGTCAAGTTCAGCAGCTCCCCAGGGGTAACACTTGCATTTCCCCTGGAAGGTCTTCTTGCTGATAAAGAGAAAGTTCCCATCCTGGGGCCTGCAGGGCAGTTGGACAAGTGTGAAGAGGCGCAGGGAATGGGGTGCCCTGAGGATCTGAGAATCCTGGCATGGGTCTAAGACCCTTCCTTTTCTTTCACTTTCTTCAAGTGTTTTAAGTGAAAATGTCAAAGACAGCTCCAAACTTCTTGTGATGGTGAGGGCTGGTATCAATGTTCATTCTGGCCAATTTAGAAATAGTTAAAAGTGCCAGGCAGCGGGTAAAGAGTGAAGACAAGGATGTCACAGAAACATGGGTTCTGCCCCAAAACATACAGTCTAATAGGAAGGCATCTATAGAAACACACAAGAAGATGAGGCATCTACAGACAGTGTCTAGGAGGGCAGAAGTACAGAACAGACAAGCAATCCATTTCAGGGTGGAGGACTATTTGGGGTCAGATTTTCCCTGAAGTGGGGGTGAAAGAATGTGCTCCCTTGGCCACAGCCATGGCCCTCAAACATGACATTCCAACACTCATTCCATCCCGTGTGTGCATTAAGCCCTTTAAGAGCTGGCCCAGGTTCCAGAGCCTGGCCACTGCCCTTCTCCAGAGCTCCACAAAGAGTGCTGTGTCTGACTTTCTCTCCTGAGCCCTTATCTTCAGAAAAGTACAGGGCACCACGATTCTCAGCTACAGGCTTAGAGCATCTCCCTACACTATGAAGATGGCACAGGAACACAGAAGTGGAGATGGAAGATTCTGGCCTGCTCTGAGTAAACTTTTGAATCAAAAGTAAATGCCTGGTAGATTGCCTGTGCTCCTGTGGCTGGTCCTACATGCATGCACATGCAGGCAGCACTAACTTGGCTCAGCAAGTTAAAAACAATGAAAAAGAGGATATGAAGTTGGGAAGGGAATGTGGTGGAAGGGGATTGGGTGGGTGTGATTAAAATGCACTGTATACATGCATGAAATTCTCAAATAATAAAAGAAGTATTCCAAATTTCCTGAGGTGAATAACTGTCATAGCTCAGGATTTAAAGATTGGCACTATGAGTTCTTTTCTTTACAATACATTGTCACTGTAGTTTGCTGATTATATATATATATATATGCATATATCTTTCTAACACAAATAGAAAGCACCAAAGAGAAACTAGAAGTTCTATATGTATAATATTATAACAGCTGAGTTAGAAAAGAATTCCTTCAGAGGTATACTGCCATGACTTTCCTTGGAAAATAACAACAAAAAAAAAATTGCAGAGTCAGAGAACTGAGCATATGCACTGTCTTGCTACCTAGTAAATGTGTTAATAATTGATATTCAGTGGGAACAAAGAAATAAGTCATGTTAAAATGATTAATTTAAGTCATAGACTGGAGAGATGGCTCAGCAGTTAAAAGCACTGACTGTTTGAATCCCAGCACCTACATGGCAACTAACAACTATCTATAACTCAATTCCAGGGGATCCGACACCCTCTTCTCACCTCCACAGGCATTTCATGACATGGCGTCCCACTAAGTTTTCTCCTTCCCGCTCTCTGTTTGACCTGCCCTTACTCTCTTCAGGGTCTCGTGCTCCTGATGTGGGTAGACAAACCACATAACACATCTTTATCTGAATTTCGCATAGTTTATACCCTTGTTGGGGAGGGAAGTGACTTATAAAGAAATGAACACCCAGTGCCCAGCTTTGTCCCACAGCTCAGCAGCCACCATTCTGGATCACTTTTGCCCACGGTCTGCCTCATCTTGCATCCTTGCATGCCCACTCTCCCTGAGGAGTTCTGTGTGGGATCCACAGGGTCCTCACAAGGTCCCCCGGCACCCCACAGGATCCACAGCAGGCTGGCTCGCCCGCTCCTTCTTCACCGCTTCCCAGAATGGCACCAATTCCTCCTCCTTTCATTACAACCTCCTGCCACACTAGGCTCCACCCTTCTTCCCAGGGTGCCCTGCGCTCACCCGTGGCTCTTCAGAGGAAGTCAGGAGGAATACATCATTTCCGGACTACACTCCACTCCTTTCCTCTACTCTTACAATCTTTCCGCCAATCTTCCACAAGGGTCCCTGAGCCTTGGAGGGGGTGACAGATGTAGGGTGATCTCTTTTATATCATGGAGAGATGGTGACTTCCTGGGCTTCCCCGTCATTCGTCTTTAAGATGTGGCCACTGATCTATCTCAGTGGTGTTTCCCCTACCATAAAGACAAATGGAAGGAAGTAGACACATTTAAATAAACATGAATGTAAATACAAATGCCTAGAAATATCCCAGTAGGTGTACCATATTCAGTAAACAGTATACTTGCAACGGCTTCCCTGCTAGGACCTGTAGCCTTTCTTGACGCAGGGGGTTGGCCTGGTCTACAGCACCAGATGTGTGTTCCACCCCTAGGAGCGGGCCTTATCCAACTAGAAATTTGTCAGTTATATGTATGTTAGTCGAGCCATTATTGCACTTGCAAGCATTGCTTGGCATGTCCATAGTGTGCAGCATGTGGGGCCCATTGTTGAGTAGAATCATAGGAGAACCTTTCTGCCCCAAACATCTGCATAGTGCCTTCTGGCATTATGACTGTCTTCCATCCAGTGGCATGGAGTTTTTGGCTTAGTCTCAGCTCCATCTCTTCTTCTCCCTCACTCACAACATGCAGTGTCTTCAGCAACATGGCCTTACTGACCTTTCTAGTGTACAACCGACATTAGTGGCAATAGCCTTGGTGAATTTGAGGACCTCTAGGATCTCTCCCTGGCCAACAGCTCATAGGGGGGCAACCCACCCCTAGTACTGTAGTTTTTCTTAACAGTTGTATAGTTTGGGAGCCTCTGTTTTTATCTTACCCAACCATAAAACTCCCAAGAATCTTATAGCTATAGCTGGCCTTTGTTTCTCTGGGTATATTTCAAATGGGTTTCACATCTGTAAAACACTCAAAGGAAGGCTAACATTATATATTAAATCAATCACAGACAAGTTCTAACACAGCGTGGAAAGGTTTTATGCACTTGTATTAACTGTTTTCTCCATAGATCTTGTTAGGTACCATAGCACAGGGTCATTTTGCATTCTGGGGATCTTACGTGGAGTCTCTGTATTCCTTTATCCTTACAGGTGTTAGCTCCAGTTGCCTGACCCTGCACTGGGCTAAGGAGGCAGGGGTTTTCTCTTGTTCCCACTGTACCTGTTGGTTCCCTGAGTCACGCAGGCCCTGGGTCTGCCTCCTGACTGTAGCTATACCTGTCTTCTGTCCATTGACTATACCTGGCTGCTGGGGGAGGCCTTGGAGGGCAAAACTGCCTCCATCCATAGTAGAGCCTTTATCAGGTGAGAAACGCACCTTATTTAATCTTTGGGGATTCTTAACTACCCCTGGAACAGTTTTTATCCTTTGAATGCCTTTTATAAACTCTTCTTCTGGTCTGGTTTTAAAGCCTTAGAGAAACTTCTCAGTACCAAATTTAGTTTTCTATAGATTTTTTTCTCTGAGAATTTGGGCTTGACCTAAGTCTTGCCACATTAGTCGTTGAGTAACCCAAATGGACCATTTCTTCTGTCTGGTCTTTTTTATATCTCTTGTAGGGTGTTCTGTTATTTCACAGACACGTTTTACATGTTGGTCTGAGTCATTTAGATCTGCTAAAGTCTCTCTCACTTTGCAAAGATCCTGTCCCATTAAAGGGCTGAGCAAAACCATTAAAGGTCTATACCATTTTCAAGGTATTAATAAAGCTTTCCTTAATATCTCTGGTGAACACAGTCTTACCTGGCCCAGTGAACTGGACATCATATATTGCTTTTCTCATGCCTAGTTCTCTCAGTAATGCCTGTAGTATTTCCTAGCTATAGTACGGTTAGCTTTTTTTCCTTTTTGTATCAAAGGTTGACTCTCAGGGGCAGCTTTAGCTACTTTTAGTTTTAGGTAGCTCCTTTTTTTTACTATTATCTGTCTTTTTTCCTGTTTCTTTGGACCTTACACAGGTTAAAATGTCCTGTTTTTCTCTTTCTCAAGCTCTGCAACTGAATCCACCAGCACCTCTCCAGCCTTTTCAGCTTCCCGGGCCTTGGGCAAACCTTTTATTATGCAGAGTGGCCACGCCCCTTCTCTGGGTTCTCCACTTGTGTCCAAAGTCAGTAAAAGTTTTTCTAGCTTTCCTATAACTTTAAAAAATTTTTACATACCCACAACTGGACTGTTTCCCCACGTTTACAACACAGCTGTGGCCCACCCTTCTGTGTGGCTTGCACTTTTTAATTACACATTTTTATAATCCATTGTAAGATCCATGTGAATGCCTCCATTAGCTCCCTTGCTTTTCCCAGACTCCCGTGGTTTGTCATTTCCAGCAACATCCTGCCAACTCAGCCAATTTTGTCCCACTAAGTTTTCTCCCTCCTGCTCTCTGTTTGACCCGCCCTCACTCTCGTCAGGGTCTGGTGCTCCCGACGTGGGTAGACAAGCCACATAACACATCTTTATCTGAATTTTGCACAGTTCATACCTTTTGGGGGTGGAGGGGAGTGACTTACAAAGAAATGAACGCCCAGTGCCCAGCTATGTGCCACAGCTCAGCAGCCCACTGTTCCGGATTGCTTTTGCCCACAGTCTGCCTCGTCCTGCATCCCTGCATGCCCACTCGCCCCACAGAGTTCTGTGCAGGGTCCACAGGGTCCTCACGAGGTCCCCCGATGCCCCACAGGGTCCATGACAGGATGGCTTGCCTGCTCCCTGTTCCCTGCTTCCCAGAATGGCACCAATTCCTCCTCCTTTCGCTCCAATCAATCTCCTGCCAAATTAGATTCCACCCTTCTTCCCAGGGTGCCCTGCACTCACTGTGGCTCTTCAGAGGAAGTCGGTAGGAATAAATCATTTCTGGGCTACACATGGGACTCACCTGGCACTCACACACATACAAGCAGTAAGCAATACATTCATACACATAAAATAAAAATAATAAAGAATTTAAGTCATTTGAGAGCCATCTTTTTTTTTTTTTTTTTTTGGTCTTTTTGAGACAGGGTCTTCCTGTAGCCCCAGCTGCCCTGGAACTCACTATGTAGACCAGGCTGGCCTTGAACTCACTGAGATCTGCCTGCCTCTGCCTCCTAAGTGCAGGGACTACAGGCATGCACCACCATGCCTGGCTAGAGAGAGGGCTAGAGAGAGAGCCATCTTTTTAAAGGTCAACAAATTATCTTTATTTTTTTATTTTTTTATTATTTATTTTATGTGTGTGAGTATTACACCTGCATGTGTGTAAGTACACCTGCATCATGCAGTACCCATGGAGGACAGAAGAGGGCATTTGATCCCCTGGAACTGGAGTTAAGGATGGTTGTTAGCTACCATGTGGGTGCTCAGATTCAAACCAAAGTCTTCTGCAAGAACAGCTGGTGCTCTTAACCACCAAGTCATCTCTCCAGCCCAATAAATTATCTTTATATGATAAAAACAAAAAGTAGATCCAAGAGGCCAGGCATGGTGGCAAATGCCTTCAATCTTGGTGAGACTGAGGCCAGCCTGGTCTACATAGTGAGTTCCAGGCCAGTTGGGGCTGCAGGGAGACCCTGTCTCAAAAGACAAAAAAAAAAAGTAAATCCAAGCATCTAGAGTGCCAGGCATCATGGCATAGCTCTTAATCATTCAAAGTTTGGAAGAAAATCCAGTCTGCCACTTTGCAAGGAAAGGCTAAAATATGTAGTAATATTTGGTACTAGGAAGACAGAAAATAAATAGCAGCTCTGCTTTTTTACTTTTATATGTTGTCAAAATGTGAAACCAAAGATCAGAGCTATTTCTGGACCTGAAAACCCCAAATTTAAGTGTTCAGGAATCATCTTCAGGGATAGGGAAGGAGCAAGGGCAGAGGCCAAGTCCCTTCTGACAGGTATCAGTTTAGTCTTTCTGTCCCACTAGTTCTGCCCTGGAATTGTGTGTGTGTGTGTGTTTGTGTGTGCGTGCGTGTGTGTGTGTGCATGTGTGCGTGCATGCGTGTGTGTGTGTGTGTGTGTGTGTGTGCGCGCGTGGTGAAGATGATGATTAGGTCACAATAGCCAGATACTTAGGCAAACATTATTGTAGATATTTCTGTGAAGATATTTTTAGTTGGAACTGACATTTAAGTCAGTTGAGTTTAAACAAAAATCATTCAACATAATGTGGATGGTCTTCGTGTAATCAGCCGAAAGTCTGAAGAGGAAACACTGGCTTCCCTTGAGGCCTGCTGAAGTAGCTGCCTTCAGACTTTGCTCTTGATTCTGGGATTTTGCCCCACAGAGTTTGGACTTAGCCTCCATAATCACATGAGCAAATTCCTTAGAGTAAATAGATGCATGCACATGACACATTTGTCAATATTATATGCATATCATACTGGTTCTGTTACTCTGGAAAACCCTGACAAGGTAACTGATCAAACTATAAGGTAAAAGAGGAAGGTATTTGGTAAGAGACTGCAGGGTAGTCTTGGTCACAGCACAGAAGCAGAACACAGAGAACGGGGAGTTGAGAGGTTAGATGATGCAGCCCTGCCTCTAGGAGTCCACAGTCATTGTCACCTTCCATATCCAGGGTTTCAACATTTAAGAAGAATGCCCAGTTGAAGCCTGATGGGATAATTGTGTATTGACACTTGCCTGAAGCGTGCCTATCTCACCCTAAACTCTCTTTCCTATGGATAGATGAAGAAGTGCCAAAGGAGTGACAGGTGATGGTTTCCTGGCCAGAGATGGAGTTTGACAAGTGTTTCCAGAACTAAAGAGCTACAAATGGCAGCAGGATGTCCAGGGGGATTCTGGTTGTTCTCCCCACCCTGGATCAATCCACAATAAAAGGGCCAGGCAAGGAACTGCCCCAGGCCACTTGGGTCCTTCTCAAGACAGTGCTCCTGGGGAGACAGGCAAGTCAAATGACTTGGCTGGTGAGGAAAGTGCCATGGACCTGACCAGGGCCTTTGAGGACCACAGATGGGTTGCTGAATGTGGATCTTGACTTCTCAGAAGGTTTAGTGAGAATTGGAAAAGTTAATATCAATAAAGATAGATGAGCTGGTGGAAAGGCCTGAAAGCATCTTATGACTGATTGCCTCTGAGAAATTTAGAGATCATTTCCCATAATGCAAGGTATTTCACATGAGAAAAAATGTGTGATAGAAATGTAAAGCCACTCAGTGCCAGAAAGAATCTCTGGTAAGTTAGGACAAATGGGCACCGAATGGTCCATTTTCAGTTTAGGGTACCTTCATTTCCCTCACTTTAAATGACCACACATGCTAAGTAAAAAACTAGGATTGAGTAATACACCAAAAAAATTAAAACATTAAAACCATAGACAAACTTCTTATATTTCAGGATTTAAGGTGGTCAACTGATGGCTCTTCCTCACAACCCATGTGAAGAGAAGTAGGAGAAAGATTATAACAGCTTCATAAACAGCTCACTGGAGAACGAGCTGAGCAGGGGAGAAATGGGGTTGGAATAAAGGGGGAAAGAAGAATAAAACCATCCCCAAGAGGATACTTTAGTAACGCCCTGTTTTGAGGGCAGACTCCAAATCTGCATTAGGAGAACCAAGAGGAGACTGAGAACATCTCACTCCTCGACAGAAAGAAGCTCCATAAATTTAGATCAAGAGACCTAAAGACTCTAAAGTTGCTGAGGAGGCGGGGTAGGGTCAGGAGCCCTCTATCCCTAATTCCATGGAAGATATTTCTGATCATATCTAATATCTAATGGTTCTGCTGGAAATTCCCACACAAGCACATACCTCTCTCATTTAAAGTGATTGAATAATAACAGGTACTAATAGGAAGATTTTGAGTAGCCTTCCCTGCCTCTGACTCCTGCCCGTACTCTGTACCCCAGGCTGAGAATGGCCTTTTTGCCTCCCATACTCATTGATAACAATTTCTGATTGGTTTCTCTATGTTTCCTCTGGATTAGCAATGGAACAGTCACTCAATACCTGCCTTACTATCAAATTTATTCCTTTAACTCTTACAGTCCTGGATTGCTATCCCCACTTACAAAAAAGAAGGTCCATCTTTCTCCCACAGCTAGTAATGACAACACAGACCTACAGTGTCTCTGACCTAAGCCCTCCTGCCCCTCACCTCCATACTGCTACATTGATGTACTGGATGGTCTCTCCTGGACTGGGCACCACCACATGGATGGCAGGGCCAACCATAGGCCACAGCCCAGAGTGCTTATCTCAGGGCAGAGAGTTCGTCCAAGTTCCAAGAGGTTTCCTTGCCTGGCAGCTGCTGCCAATGTGGTGGATATCATAGGTCTGTGCCAGAAAGTCTGACGGGAAGGTCATCTGTGCAAGTGATAATAGAGCTATGCTACTTTCAGAAGCTACCAAGGACACAATGAAGCAAAATAACAAAAGTGTGTGTTTATTTCTTACAGACTCCCTTCAGGCAAGAAAAGATGTTCTACCCGCAGAAGCCACAATGTGAAGTCCCCTACCAGCCCTCTCCCCAGGTCCTGGAGTCCTGTCCCCCTAAGATTCCTGAGCCCTATCACCCCAGCGTTCCTGAGCCCTGTCCTCCATCCCCTAGCCAACAGAAGTGTCCCCTGTGCAGCATCTCCCATGCCAGCAGAAATGCCCACCAAAACAGAAGGGACTGGGGCTACCCGCCTCCATTTGGACACGAAGAGGTGGATCCTCTTTCTCTCAGCATAGGCTCAATTCCACTGAAAACAGAACCACAGGTGTCCCAGAAGAGGCCACTTCTCCCCAAATTCTGGGTAAACCTGAAACCTCCACAGCAAATCTACCAGCTTCTCCCATCTGACCTACAGACAGTAGACTGGGCAAGCGTGGCCCACTCTCAGGACTCCTTCAAGACTGGACAGGCCTGCACTTCTCTAGTTACTAGCACTGTCTGAGAAAAAAAAAATCCACTCTTCCATGAATGTACCCTGTACCCACCATGCCACTGGCCCCTCCTAACAAAGCCTACCTCAGGAGGCTAAAGACGAATCCCATAGAAAGAAAACCAAACAACAGAACCAGATTAGGTTTTCTGCAGACATCATGCAGAGAAAAAGGAATTTTAAATGAGCTCATGAGTCATTTGGGAATCCACTCCCCCCTTGTATGTGTCACACAAAAACTGGTAAAGCCCCTGCCTTCCCTCCCTCCCATATTACTTCTTAAATCCTTCCCAGACCCTTCCCTGTCCCTGCAACCCCCCGCCCCCCGCAACCTGTCAGAAGTATGCCCAGCCTCTCTGTTTTGTCCATTAAAGACATTCCACTTGAGAATCTCAGCTCTTCTTCTGGTGACACCCAGACTAACAAGGGACAGGGAAAGAGAAAGAGGAGGAACCCTGTGGAGCCTCCTCCAGTGTCCAAGTCCAACTGACCAGACTCCCCAAATCAGTCTCCCTTTAGCTCCTCAGTCTCCTTCCTAGAGGAAAGACAGAGACCCAGCGGAGAGAAAGTGAGGTGTACTAGTGACAGACCTACTGAGCAAAATGGGGTCTGCAGGACGCTAAGGAGAATAGAGAGAATAATATTCCCTTCAAATTGGATTTGTTATGCTATGCTTCAGTTATGATGTGTCAAATGAAACTAGAAATTCAAAACAGTATGTGATCTCTGCTGTGAACCACTATATGATATGCCATTACAAATGAAACTTCAAATGTCACCCTCTATCAGCTATTTGGGGGCTCATTCTAGTACATGGAATGGTCATTCTAGCACAAACAATGTCAAAAGAAACAATAATTTTAAAATTATCTCTGCGGAAGCATGAGTAACTGTTGGGAGATAGTCCTTTTTCTTGTTAAATTTTAAGGAGATACAAATATGTGTCTAAGATGGGAATGGTGGTACATATCTGTATTCCCAGCAATTGGAAAGAGGAGGCAGCAGGAGTTCAAGGCCATCGCCAGCTATGCAGTAAGTATAAGAACAGCATGGGCTATAAGACAATGTGAGACCTTGTCTCCAAAATAGTGTGTGTGTGTGTGTGTCTGTGTGTCTCTGTGTCTCTGTGTCTCTGTGTGTATCTGTGTGTGTCTATGTGTCTCTGTGTCTCTGTGTGTGTGTCTGTGTGTCTGTGTGTGTGTGTCTATGTGTGTGTGTCTCTGTGTCTCTGTGTGTGTCTGTGTGTCTGTGTGTGTGTCTGTGTGTGTGTCTACGTGTGTGTGTCTCTGTGTCTCTGTGTGTGTCTGTGTGTCTGTCTGTATGTGTGTGTGTGTGTGTGTGTCTTGCATTCAGGAAGCACAAAACTGTTAGGAAGACAAACAAATAAAAATAGCAGCCACCAGAATCCTAGCTGATAAGTGTGTCCTTGAATGTTGGAGATGGATTTAATTGTGAGGTAGGCTGAATAATCAATACTCCCTAAAGACACCTGCATCTTCATACTCCCTAAAGCTACTTGCATCTTCATACTCCTTAAAGACACCTGCATCTTCATCCCTGAATCTTGTCAGCATGTTATCTTACATTGTTTCTGTGAAGGGTTCTGAGATGAGAAGTTGAGCCTGAATTATGTAGGACCCAGTGCAGATACAAGGGTCTGTCTGGGAGGGAGGCCAGGATCCAAATGAGCAGCAGGGATGATAACAGATGAGAGGGGTAGCATGGGAAGAAGAGTCAAGGTTCTAGAAGCAGCACCCAGAACCTAGCAAGGGCAGGGAAACAGATCTCGAAGCCATCAGATGAACCAGCCCTACCAGCACTGCAATTTTAGACCTCTGACTTCTTGAACTGCTATGAAAATATAAATTGTGTCATTTTAAACCACTAAATCAGAGGTAATATGTTTCAGTAAATAGAAAACTAGGGGGGAAACCCTCAATCCTTCTTAAATGGTTTTCCCTTTTATGATGGCTTATTTTATTTAGTATATCTTCAGGGTTCACCCAGGTTGTAGCATATGTCAAAATTTCATTCCTTTTTGCATATTTTTATTGAATTTTTGTGTATTTCATAGCCAACATCTTAATCATCTTTATACCCCCTCCCCCATCTTTACCCTCCCATAGCCCCCCTACTGTATTTCATGTATTCTGTCATTTATGGTAAGGTATATTGAGTCAAGTTAGTGTACCCAGACATCCCTCCATTCAAGTTCATACACTGGGGTCTAGTCAGCCTATCTAGCTAGATTCATTCCCTTAAAGAAGATTAGCTCTCCCTCACCTAGCAGTAATCAGCTGCCAATAGTTTTTCAGCTAAAATTGGGGCCTGCTGCCCATTTCCCAGTTCTATACTGGGTTTTTATCTGCTTGGGTTTGCATGGGTCTTGTATATTCTGACACCATTACTGCAGGTTCATATGCACAAGGTCCGAGGAGCCTGTAAGACTCTTTTTCCATATGGCCATGCACCTCCTCCTCTGGCTCTTACCATTTCAACCCTCTCTTCTGCAATGGTCCCTGAGCCCTGAGTGAATGACATTTAATATAGGAGGCCTGTTCAAGAACCCACACTCTGCAGACTCTTATTCTCTACACTTTGGCCATTTGTGGCCTTTTGTGATCATCACCCTCTGTTGCACAAAGGAGCTTTGTTGATGCCAGTTGAGAGATGGATTAATATTCTCTCTACCCCTTGTTCCACTACATTCCATGAGCATTAGTGTAGAGGTTCCACTGTAGCTGTGTCACTTAGGATTGGGCATTTCACAGACACTTAATCTCTGTGTGTGAACAGTTGTGGAACTCTGTAATTGTCTCCGTCTGTTGCAAAAGAAGATCTTTGATGAGTGATGGCTGGCATATTTGTCTGTAAATATAAGGATCCATATTTAGCACATAGTAAGAAATTACATTTGTCTAGGGATGCAACAACCTTAGGATTTTCTTTAAAATGCACCTCTCCAGCTGTGTGTATTTGGCTGTATTTACAGTACCACACATGAGTTCCTGCCCAATGAGTACACTTTAAGTCCAATTAAGTAGCTGTCGATATTCCCAAGATAAAAGAGCTACTGCTGCCCCAAAAGAGCTTGCTGTGCCAGTCATTGTTCTGGTTATTAGGCCTTAAACCTGGGGTTGGACCATTGACTGATGTTCTCCCTTATCAGCTTGCATAGTGTCCTCCAAAGCTATGAGAGCTAGCCTTCAGGGAGGAGGCTTCCAGGTCAGTTCCAGCTCCATTGCTCCAAGTCTTGTGTCCAAAATATGTCCTGTCTTCAGCAATAGGGTTTTACCTTCAAGTTCTGGGAGAAAATCAAGGGCTGTGGCAATAGCCTATATAATTTGGAAAGTCTCTTGGACTACCCTGGCCAACAACTTGAAGAGAGATTTCTCCTGTTTGGCACTGTTTCTTGTTATATAGCCTTCAGGCATACACATGGACTCATGCAGAGATACTATATGTGTAATTCTCCAGTAGACTTTTGAACTCTGACTTTTCACACCAGCTAAGCATTATCTAAAGACATGAGGTAGGTAGTTCAGAGAGGAGACTAAGTACATAAGGAGTGTTTAGTTCATCTGCACGGTCCCACTGTCATGTTGGAACTGATATTTCTGAGAGCTAACAGTTCAATTTTCAAAAATTTTGTAAGCCAGTTGTTAAATCATTGACAGCTTGAAATTGCCCATGCTGAGACTATTTACACCTGGGAAAGCAGCAAAGGTTACACACAAATCAGGACCTCTGCGCCCCTCCCTGCTGACTTATCAGCACCCATTGGTTAGACTTAGCCTGCAGGTCTAGGATGTGAATTTCCCATAGAAGGCCACATCCGGGAACTGCAGGTGGTTTCTTACAGCAGAGAACATCAGTCCTTCAACCAGAAGGAACAAAATTCTACCAGCAACTTCACATGCTAGAAGAGGAAGAGGAAGCTTCCAGCAGTCAACACATTAAGCAGCTTTGTGAGTCCTGAGCAGAAGGTGCATCCACAGAACACCATATAGTACCTGTGTGTTATTTTAAGCTGCTCCAGTTGCAGAAATGTGTTATGCAGTAATAGAAAAACAGCAAAAGTACTACAGACGGTTTCCTGCTCTTCCAACTTTGTCGCCTCTCATTAACCAGCCCCAGAACTTTTTATTTTTTCAAACACTTTTTACACATCATAATTTCCTGGTGTTGTTACTGCTTCGTCTCTCTGTTTACACCATTGAAAAAGGAGACTATTCCTCTTAGAAACAAAATACAGCAGTTAGGTCTGACAGGACAAACACAGTGACTGAACTCTCCAGGCACTAATGTGGAGCTCAAGGTCCAGCTGCAGAGGGGATGGACTGTTTGTCAGCTGTGGTCCACAAAGATTCCTGTGGTTGCTGTGGAAACCCAAAGGAAATATCCTAATCACAAAAGATGTAGGTGACAGAGTGTAGCACACAACTCCTGCCTCTGAGTATTTGAGCTTAATCTTCTCCTTCGTATTGTTAAGCTATAAGTTCTTGATCAACAAATAAGGGGATATAAAGAAGTCAGGTCATCAACAAAGACAAGCCCCCTGCCAGCTTTCTCCCCAAGTCCCTAGAGAGTGCTGCCCATCCTTTCTACCACAGAAATTCAGTGTGTCCACACCTGCGGGAATGCCCACAACTCCGACAGTGTCTAAAGCCACCTCCCAAATCCAGACTTGACACACGTGCAATCTATCCCACTCAGCTTCTGTTCATAATCACACCCTAAGCACCACCTACAGCCCTCAAGATTCCAACTCTCCTGAGAACCAAGAATACAATCTTTACACACCACTGGGCTCTACAGGTGGCAAATGATTCTTCCCAGAGCGTTTCCAGAAGCAGCAGGACCCAGACAGAAGTATTCTCAGAATTCCCTGCAGCCTAGTATGCCACCCTTCCTTTTCCCCACCTCTTCTCTCACAGGAAGAACACTTACTGTGAGATCTAGCCTCTTACCAAATTTGAAGTATGTAACACATTATTATTGCTGACTCTAGTACAATGTTGTAAAAGCAGATCTGTAGAAATTGTCATCTTAACTGAACTTAATGCCTATTGATTAATAATCAATAGCTCCCCTTATACGTCCCAGAAGTCACTAGCAGCCATGACTCTAGGCTTTGATTTTATTGACGATTTTAGGTCACTTGTATAAGTGGGCTCATGCAGTGTTTGTTTTACTTCTGCATCTGGTTTCTTTCACCTTGCATAAAAGTCCCCCAAGGGGGATTGGAAAGATGGCTCAGCAGTTAAGAACACTGACTCTTCTTGCAGAAGACCAAGTTCAAATCCCAGCACCTAAATGGCAGTTAATAATTGTCTATAACTCCAGTTCCAGGGAATCCAGCGACCTCGCCTGTCCTCCACGTCCATTGCATGACATGGGTGCGCTTACATACATGCAGGCAACATATGCATACACATAAAATAAAAATAATAAAGAAATGTTTTTTAAAAGTCCCCGAAGGACCATCCATGTTTTCAGACATAGCAGAATGTACTGAAAAAAAACATTTAAAATAGTATTAGGCTGAATAGTATTCCATTCATGTCCACATTTTCCTAATCCACTCATCTGGCAATGGGGTGATGGCCATTTAGACTATTTCCATATTTTATGTTTAGAATTATCTATAAAAAATTTTTAATTTTATTTTAATTTTATTTTGTCAGTTTTCATATAACAGTTACAGTTTTTAGATCCTATCCCTATCTCCACCTCCCCCCATACTCCCTTGCCAAGTTTAATGTACACTCTTATATAAATAATATGGCCTATAGCATCTGATTTGTGTCCCCAAATGTCCTTCAGTATGGGTTCATCCACTGGGCCCACCCAGAGTCCTAGCCCTGTAAGACACCATCTTTGCCCCTCCTAGCGACCATCAGTTGCCAAAAGTTCCTTAAGTTAGAATTTCCTACCCACTTCCCCATGTCTAGACTGGGATTTTATTGGGTTTGAACTTGCATAGCTTGTGCGTGCTGTCACCAGTGCTCTGAGTTCTAGCTCTCTGCCCAGCTCTCTGGAAAACTGTTTCCTTGTGGTCATCCACCAGCTCTGGCTCTTACAATTTTTCTGCCGTCTCTTCCACGGTGATTCCTGAGTTTTGTGAGGCAGAAGTTTGATATAGGTAAGACTATGATTTTGCCAATCTGTTCAAACAAAAATAAAATTAGAAATAGAGGCTCTTTTGAGACAAATAGTAAGATTGCAACTGTCATCTGAAATCCATGAATTAATTTTTATGCCCATCGAAATAGTCCCCCCTTGGCTCTTACAAACTTTCTGCCTCCTATTCCTCAGTGATCCCAGAGCCTTGGGAGGCAGAGGTTTAAAATAGGTGCCCTATTCAGGGATAAGCATTCTGTGGACTCTTATTTTCTGCACAGTGATTAATTGTGGGATTCTGTGCTAATCACCATCTGCTGCATAAGGAAACTTCTCTGGTGAGAGTTGAGAGATACGTTCATCCTATGTGACTATGCATTAAAGATGTATCACTTGGGCGTCTTAAGCATCTTACATTCATTCTCTTATTTGACCAGTTCTGAAACATTTGCTGCAAAAAGAAGCTTCTTTGATGAGGGGTGAACGTACACTTGTCCTAACTAGTCAGGAGCTCTCCAGCATCCTCAGCAAGACCAGACCAAGGCCCAAGGAGAGTGGATGGGAACCAGTTCCCATATTTGAGCTACTGTTTGACAGGAAGCCTGGTGGTTGCAGTCCAGGATGTTCTGCTACCTGGTGGCAAAAAAGATCATTAATAAAAGACCTTAAATATAATAATATTTATTATAAATATGAAGAACTTATAAAGCAAACCTGGTCAAGAAATTAGCAAGAAGTCTCTTAAATTACCTGAAAGTGCCCCCAGATTTTTATGACTTTGAATACTACATTAAATGAGGAAAACGGCTCCTGTTACTAATCTTTGTGCACGCACACAGATCTCCCTCTCTGCACTCTGAACTGGAAGAGGACACTCCCAACGTGCTGAAGGATTTCCTCTCCATCTATGCCCTGTCTATTAAGGCATGTGTTCCTGGAAGACTCCAGTTTATGCCACTGGCTGGATCCACAGGAAGCAGGAGCTTGGTGGCAAGTCTTAGAAAGTGCCCTAAGCATGTGAGTCATGGCAGAGTAAGGCTAGCTTTCCCTCAACAGAATGATTCCTGTCTCTCCCTGGAGGCTTCCCTCACACTCCCTCGCCCTTGCCCAGGAGCCTTCCTTCCAAACACAATCCCAGGTTCTTCTCTGTTCCTAAAGGTCTCAATAGCCATAATATATGTGTGTTTGTTGTAGGAAGGAGTAGAAGTTCAAGATAAGGGAGGTACTAGCTCCTGGGGAGAGGAAGAAGATACTGGGGTCTAAATTTCACGTGTAAGTCCCTTTCCGATTGGACTCCTGGAACAGATGGGGCTATATTTTGAACAAATTCAGGGCGACTGTAGATTCCCAGTCATCAAGGCCAAGGGTACCTGCCTTGGCCTGGCGTTCTTGGCCTAATATAGATGCCCTGATCAGGGAGGCTAGCCCTTAGAGAGGGCTTGAAGTCAGGTACTTCTCTTTGGATAGTTCATTTTGTCCTTAGAGCTCATCTTGCATAGCCATCTGTAGGTTCTCCAAACTCACTGAACATCATATCTATGAGGCCTCTGGCCAGTACTAAATAGGCAGCTAAAAAACTTCTCTGGGGTAACAGCATTATGTGAGACAGGAAACAGGGGGACAGAGCCATCATTTCCCAACAGAAGAAGCTGGGGAGTGTTTGTGGGAGTACGAGATGGCATCTCTTAACTACAGTGGGGCAGGGGCCCAGCGGTTCTACATGGAGGGCAGCATTTTCAAGTTGTGTGTAGAAGGTATAAAAATAGGTATGAATTAGATGAAAAGGGGAAAGACATTCCAGTTAGAAAAATACTTCAAAGCTATTCAAATAATATTTCATTGACATAAGCTTTAATTATTGAGAGATGAACATGCTGGGCTAGGCACTGGGCACTGCGGTGGAGAGATAAAAGTAAGTGATTCTTGACCTCTGGACTAGCTCATCAAGTGAGGGAAATAAATTGAGAAATCCAGAACTACAAAATATGAGGATTAAAATCTCAGATTGAGCCAGGCCTTGTGGTAGAAGTCAGTCAGGAAACTGAGGTAGCAGCTGGAAAGTTCAAGGCCATCCTGGCAACATAGTGATACTCTGTCCCAAAATTAAGAATAAAAAGAGGGGCTGAATTTCATTAGGCTCGAGCAGGCGTAGGCAGACCGGCCTGCAGGATACCGGGCCCATGGCCTGTTTCTACACAGACTGTGAGCTAGGAATGTCTTTTATGTTAAGTGTTAAATAATTTGGAAAAAGTCAAGAAAAGAAAAATTCTGTGATGTGAAAGTGGCATGATATTTCAGTTTTCAGTGTTCATAAATACGGTTTTATTGGCACACAGCTACAAAAAAAAGAGAGCTGAGACTATAACTCTGTAGCACTTGCCTAGCCTGTGTGAAGCCCTAATTTAATTTAATCTCTAGTACAAAAAAGAAAAATCTCACAGAATCAGCTTTTCCATAGTTACCAACAGCTCAAGAAGGTCAGATAAATGTTTGAGGTAAATTCCCAGTGAGTTTAAGGTGGAAGGCGGAAGAGGGAGGCCACGCCTGGCAGAAAATAAAACATATAAAACATAATGGACTTGAACCAGTGTCCAGTCTATAAAGAGGACGGTCAACACAGAGGAATCATTTCCTCCGTGCTTCCAAGCGAAGCCAACCATGGTCGAGCAGGACCTTTGATTTATCTTCATATAGACGGAACTGGTAAAAGAAAGGAGCCAGGGGCTCCTCCCAAGCCCATGTGACCCCTGAGGAACAGATCCTCAAACGACCTTAAGAGTAAAAATAAATCGGTTTATCTGGTCCAACTGTATGGCCTTAAACACCCAAAAGGAAAGTATAACCAAAGATTAAAGGGGCCAATATAATTTTGTAAGAGTCCATATGTATAACTAAAGGCTACATAACAAACAACAGTGCCAGATAGGAGATACCTTCTTCTGAGTTGTTGGCCAGGGTGGCCAAAAGGATTCCCAGAAGTAACCCAGCATAGAACTGGGAAAATGAATCTTATCCAAAGGAATATTGACAACTGATTACCACTAGATGAGGAACAGCTGACCCTCCTAAAACAAAGACCTCTAGATAGGCTGACTAGATTCACCAGAAGGGCAAGTAGTGGGGAATGGCTGGGGGTGCTGACAACACAGCAGACAGTAGCAGGGATATCAGAGTATAAGGGCTCTAGTTGGGGGGGGGTGCTATGGGAGGGTGCCATCTGGGAAGTGGGTGTAAAAATAAATAAATAATTTTTCAAAAAATTAAAAAATAATTCTTCAAAGCATAAAACTTTGCTTCTTAATAATTGGTGGATATGAAAAACATTACCATGGAAATCTACCTGATGACTTTATATCGATGCTCAGATGCCAAGGAGCTCAGAAAGTAACCAACTGTGACTAGTAATAATCAGATATATAGAGATTAGAAATGCACATACATCTTAGTGTCGTGTATTGTAAAACCTCATTCAATTTTATGTCTTATGGGCTTTATACAGAGTTCAATATTGTATAACTGTATTAATTCAACTGTGAACCTAAAAATTTACAGTCAATTTTGAAAGAGATATATCTTAGCTCTGGAAATTGTTATTGAATATGTCAATGCTGTTGTAATGAAATGCTTCTTCTGATTGTGTGGTTATTAAATAAATAATTTTTTTAAAAATGTATAGTCTCCCAAAAAGCAACGTAGAACATGTTGGGAACTGCAAGTATCCTGACTGCAGAATTGATGAAAGAAAAGAAGAATGAACTCAGCAGGGACCAGGCCATAAGAGCTTTGTACAAGTAACCAGCAACCTTGGACCCCATCTTGGTAATACTGTTGGTGGAAATATTAAGCTTTTGTTTTATAAAACTTCACTGTGCCATTGCAGTAGAGTATGATTAGAAGTGTCCTGACACCTATACAACGACAGCCACAGGGAAGACAACGGCTCAGGCAGTGAGAACCAGGATGACTGAGGTAGACACACAGTGTAACTCCCAAACGCAGCCTGGATGGGGCAGCCTGAGAGACCCTGAGAACACATCTGGGTGGAGCTGCGTGGGAGGCAGCAGGCTGAAAGACTTTTCAGTGGGCGAGGATACTGTTTACAGAGTTGGGACTCACACTAGGAAGGGATGAATTCTGATTCTGTTAACTCTGTTTAAGGATAGTGACATTTGGCCCTAGAAACAGTGACGAGAAGAGGCGTTTGACCCCTTGGGCCTAGTTACATTACAGTACAGAATGACATCGGCAGCAAGTGTGTGAAAAAGGAGCCTGGAAGCTGAAAGGTTTCCCAGAGAAGGAAGATCTCAGGAAGGACAGTAGATGAGCCCAGAGAAGCAGGAGCCTGTCCAGATCACAGGGGACATAGTAGAGAAAGGGCTGAAAAAGGCTGCAGCAGCCTCAAATACCGCAGTGACGTCAAGCAGGGAAAGTACAGAACTAGGGCTATATCTTTGGGTGAACGTTCTTCACCTCAAATACAATGAGTACAAATCTCAGGAAAAATCACTAATAATGATGATGAAAGTGAAAGGAGAGAGCATCCCATGAGCCCTAGGGAAGGGGAAGCTGCGTATCCACACTATCTGAGACAGGCTCAGCCGTTAAGAGCATCAGCTGCTCTTTCAGATGACTCAGGTTCGATCCTAGCACCCACATGGAAGCTAACAACCATCCATAACTCCACTTCCTGGAGATCTGATGCCTTCATCTGGCCTCCACAGACATTGCACAACACAGGTGCACTTGCATACATACAGGCAAAACACTCATACACTGAAATAAAAATTAAAAACCTGTCTGAGAGACCTTCTGAGAGTGAGATGGATCCCAGCCAACAGAAGCTGGAGAAGAACGTAGTAACTACAGAAGCCACAGGGAACCACCAAAGAAGATGCCTTTGCCAACACTGAAGACCTGGAATCAAAATTCAAACAAGGTTGGAGTAGGGAAGAGGGACTCTGAGGAACATTCATTTGTGTAGCAAAGAAATGTCATCTTTAAGCCCCTGCCAAACCCAGAAGAATCCTATTCTCTTTGCTCTCTTCCGTCTGTAATCAGCCCACAGGACCAGAAGCAGCTGGATAAGTGAAGGAGCAGAACCTCAAAGCAATGAGGGAAGAGGATCTCCATTCTGTGCAGGCATCTTGTCCACAGCAGTACAGACGGAAGAGAAGGAAATTCAGCATTCAGGGAAATCATCTTCTGAAATAAGATTGCGTGTATAATAGGAAGTAATCAAAGAACTCACTGCTTAGCATGACCCTGGAAGTCAGTGGGATCTACCAGAAATTTTGCCCAATAGAAGAGCCAACCCCCAAGAGAGGGTCTTAAAAAGTATCAAGAGAGGAGGTGGAGAGATGGCTCAGCATTTAAGAGCACTGGCTGCTCTTGCACAGGACTCAGGTTTAGGTACCCAGCACCCACATGACAGCTAACAACTGTAGCTCCAGTTTCGGGGAAACTTCTGTCCTCTTCAGGCATTGCATACAGGTGATACACTTATAATCAAGCAAGAAAAACTCATATATATATATAAAATAAAAATAAATTTTTAATTTCTTCAAAAAGTGTCAAGAGAATGAATAGAGATCACTGACTTTTCCTTCAAGTCCTGTTTACTTTGCGAAAACTAGAAAGAGGCACAAAAAGAATAACAGGGCTAGGTTCAGTCAGGAAGGAGATGGGATGGGCAGAGGAAGGAGATGAGAGTGGACAGAGGAAGGAGTGGAAGGAGGGATACCTAAAAGGAAGCGTGTTAGAAAAAGCCATACAGAGCCCTTCTATTTTATAAACTTCATTTCAGAGAGAGAAGAGAGAGGAGAGGAGAGGAGAGGAGAGGAGAGAAGAGAGAGAGAGAGAGAGAGAGAGAGAGAGAGAGAGAGAGAGAGAGGGGGGAGTGGATGGCAAGAGAGAGGGACAGAGGAGGATGGAATTAACTTTCATCCTTGATACTCTTCATTAAAACACACACAGAGAGAGAGAGAGAGAGAGAGAGAGAGAGAGAGAGAGAGAGAGAGAAGGGGTGGTAAATGGAGTTATTCTACATGCCTACATGGAAGTCAATGCTCCTCCTAGAAGCTGTAAGTCATTAAACAAAAACTCAGCGCCAGATGTCAGATACCTCCCTTCAAGTTGTTGGTCAGGGGGGTCCCAGAGAACCCCCTAAAACAATACAAACTATTGCCATTGCTTTTTGTTGCCCACCAGAACTTGATGGTAAGACCCTATTGCTGAAGACATCATACATTTGTGTCACAAGACATGAAGAAAACAATTTAGTACCATTCTGGAAGCACGTTCCCTACCGCCTAGCTTTCATGGTACCAAAAGTTGACAAGTAGGCTGTTGGGGAAGAAAAGTCACCAACAGTCTTACCTAGCTGTGATCCCTGTGAGCTGTAATAATGATCTAGCTAGCAGAGAAGGTATGTCCATGGGTGCAATAGTGGTATCAGTGTCATGGGAATAACCAACTGCTTTCTGATTTCATCTAAGGCCTGTTCCACAGGGGGAAATCCATGTCTAGTACTATAAATCTGACCAAGAATCCATGGCTAGGGATCTCATAGGCTCTAGGGGAGAACCTATTACTATTATTTTGCTCATTCGACATACTAACAAACTTCCTTCTAAATACTTATCTTTATACCCGTAGGTTAAACCAGCTCTCAGTCCTCATCAAGAGAAATGGGTTTTTTTCAGTGCACAATGGTTAATAGAGAGGCTCACAACTAGTCAAAGTGCAGTGAATAAGTGTCTATAGAGTGCTCAGCCCTATAAGACTGAACCCTCTGCCCCCAAACTCAGAGAACATCACAAAAGAAAGATTGTAAGAGCCAGGGCTCAGGGAGGGTTGCTGAAAAACACTGTCTTCTGGACATGACAGACATGACAGGATGCTGCCCTCATGAAATTACAGAAGCTTTGGTTGCCTTCTTAAGACATGTACAAGATCAAGCCAGTCAACATCCCAGCATGGATCCGGGAGGGGCTCATGAGACCTGACCACCATCACTCCTGAGGAATTATTGGTGGCTGATGGCTGCTAGGGAAGGTTTTCTTCAGGGGTATGACCCCTGCTAGGTTGACCATACACAAGTGAAGGGCTTCATATGCATGCACATTTGGGTAGCACTAATTCTGAACTCCGTGGGGTTGTTTTTTGATAAAATGAAGGGACATGAAGTTGGGGTTGAGAGACATTCAAGAACAATTCAAGAGGAATTGGAAGGGAGCAGTTAGGAATGAATATAATAAAAATACATTGAATACAAATATGAACTTGTCAAAGAATAAATAAGAAATAAAAATAAGGCAAAAAAAACCTTTGCCATAAAGCTATAGAAGGAAATCCTAGCTAAAATTGTTCATTCTTAGAATATCTCTGGCCTAGTAAAATGCAGACATGTACACACTGTGATGTACAGAGGAATGTTCTGGTGGCATTTTGGTTTCTCTCCTCTCTCTCTCTCTTTCTCTCTCTCTCTCTCTCTCTCTCTCTCTCTCTCTCTGTGCGTGTGTGTGCATTCTGAGGTCAAAGCTGGGTACCTGGTGTTGTCCTCCTCCATTGCTCTCTGTCTTTTTGTTTGAAACAGGATCACTTACTGAAGCCAAAGCTTGCCACTTCTGATAGTCAGTGAGGTCTCAATATATGTCCATCCATAGGGTTGCAGACACAAGCATTCATGCCCAGCTTTTTATGTGGGTGTTGGGGATTCAAACTCAGGTATTCATACTTACATAACGGGCACACTTACCCACTGAGCCATTTGATGGCTTTTGTTGGCCTTAATGTTTAAATAACTATGGCTTAGTAACGACATTTATATGATCTGTTCTTACTCAAAACTGAAACTGTTTTTAACTGTTAATATTGAAATACATGATCTTGCTGGGAACATTATCGGGAGCTTGAGCTGTAAGACAGAAAATGGTAACATGGAGAAGAGGTTCAAGAGAGTACAGCATGGAGAAAGTGCAGCAGTGAGAGATGGAGACAGGTGGAGACACAGGACAAGGGAAGTGACTCAGTTGATACCGTGCTTGACTTGCAAGCACGGGAACACAAGTTCAGTCCCCAGAATCAAGGGAAGGACAGCGGGGTGAGGTGACATACCCTTGTAATTCCAGTGCTGGGAAAGAAGAGACAGATAGACCCTTGGGGTTTGGTCTACTTAGCTTTGAGAGAGGAGAGAGAGAGAGAGGGGGAGAGAGAGAGAGAAAAGAAGGAGGAGGAGGAGGAGGAGGGAGGGAGGGGAATAAAGACAGAAAGAAGAAAGAAAAGAGAGTAAGTGGATAGTGTCTGGGGCCTGAGGAATGACATCCAACACCCAAGGTTGTCCTCTGACTTCTACATGCATGCACATCACATCTATGTACACTGGAACACAAATGTTGCACCTGTACAAACATACACAGACACATACAGCACACCAAAAAATTAAGAGAGAGAGATGAAGACACAGAAATAGATCCAGCAAGCCAAGAGATGGCGAAGCCAGGCAGACACTGGCGGTAAGAGGTACAGCATACATTCGCTGGGCACTCTGGGTGTGTCTCTCATCCTCATACCCTGAGAAGAGTGAAGTGGAGCAGTGGGTAGGACTGTGGGTTTTGCACTTGGTAATGAGTCTGACACTCAAGTGTTATTATTATACTATTTTATAGGTGAGAGAATTGAGACTTAGACTGGAGCCATTAGGGAAGCAAAGGATGAATACAGGGTTTGAACCTAGGAATCTGACAGAGGCCCTACCTAGCTCTTAACCGCTGATCTGAGGCAGACTGTGACACGTGTCCCCCCCAGCATCCTCGCCTCTGAGACCCAGTCACCTAAGAAGCGTTCTGTGTCTATGTCTTGTCTCAGTAACCCTATGCTGTTCACAAAAATGTAAGCCTGAAGTAAGGCTGATAGCAGAGATGCAAAATGGGATGCAGTGTGCTCTGTTGAAACCACTCAATGACATTCCTGAGCAATAATTAAGGAAGGAAGAAAGAAGAACGAGGGAGACGACAATGTCTGGCAGAAATCACCACATCTTTGGCACTTATGGGGCGGGTCGCTTGACCCCCGGCGTGGTGTGTGCGGGCACCCTGGGGTCTCCGCCACACCTGGCTAATCCCGGCGTGAATCTGGCTGCAAGCGATGTGGGGAGCGCGCCTGGGCTCCCGGGCGCACTCACTCTGGATGTGGCCCGGGGTCAGGGGTCAGGTGTGCGTGCACTCTCCCGCCATGGTTCTGGTCCGCTGGCTAGCTAGCGGCTGGCGGGCCTGGCCCGATGCGCCTCTCTGGAGACGGCAGGTGTAAAGACTTCTCTGATGCTGGCTGTAGCTGATAGCTACACACTTCTCTGGAGCGGAGAGCTTCTTCTGCTACTAGAGTATTATCTAGTCGGGATCCCGCCTCTATTACACCCTTGTGCCCTTCCTCAGGATTGCGGAGTCCTGGCCAGTGAACTCCACAGGGAAGAAACACGGAGGCGGCGAAAGCTAGGATATCCGTGGGTCGGTAACGGAGAGTGCTGCTCTCCGGTGAGATCAGGTCGCCGGTAGTAAGACACAGGACTCAAGGCACGGCTTAGTCTGTGTTTACTGCTTTAGACCCAATCTCTGGGACCCAGTCTCTGACCCAAAATCCCAAAATCCCAATATTAAGAGAAGGCTAGGATATTTTATACCATGGGGGTAGTGGTAAAAGCTTTGGCTGTTAGATGCTTTGTGAGACATTCTATTTACATGTGGAAGTGGATTTCTGCCAGACAGTTGTCTGCTAGGAAAATTACAAGAAGGCATGGTATCTTTTCAGAGCCAAAGGCCATGTTTATGTCAGGGCATTTGTGGCGGCCACTTCAAAGGGAGAGACAGGAAAGATGCCAGAAAGCACCTTGCTATGAAAAGGAGCCCGCGGCACATTCCCCGAGCTGCATGAGCTGTCCGGTGTGAAGGGGCTTCAACTTTTGCATAACAGAGGTCTCCCAACAGCACTGACTTTGATAAATGACTGCCTTCTCCATATCCAGATTGGTAGCTTGAGTCTAAACCTGAACAGTGGGGTGGAGCTGGGTTCCCTGAAGTCGATGTGGGAACAGCTTTGGTGAAATAGAGCTCATAACAAAATTACAGACGAAAGAAAATGAGCGGTTTGTGCCAAGGCAGTGGATTTAGCACCGTCTATGACTCCAACACCAATTATCCCAGGGGAGTCAATTCCATCCCACTATCCTCTTCCGTTTAGGCCTATTTGGATTTTAATTGGTTATGTTCTTCTTTATCCTTTGTGAATTAGGATTCTCTTTCCTCTCCATCCCTTTTCTTTCTTCTTCCTCCAACCCTCTTTTCTACTCAATAAACACCACTGGACTGACATAAATTCAAGGTCTCACGTTTGTCCAGTGGCACAAGAGCCAATGCCATATTTCCAATAATCACTCCAGAGACACCACTGTAACCACATCAACACAGCTATTTCTCCAGCACTGTCACTCTGTTTCTTCAGCTTCCACTAGCAGCTACACTGCCATCTTGAAACCTGAGTCATCTTCATTTCCACCAGTCAGGACCCAAACTCCATAAATTTATCTCTGAGACAACCTAGACGGCCTCCTTCTCCCACAACCAGCCACTGTCTTGCTTTGGATGTGGACACTTTCATAAGTTCTTTCAACGTGATTGATTCTATTTTCCCTCTGCTACCCTGCTTTCCAATCCATCTTGACCTCTCTTATCAGGGGTTTTGACACCCGAGACATGATCATATCACAATTCCAATCAGTTTTCACTGTATATAAGCTCCCTCATAGGTTATCCAATTCCAAGTGGTCAGATCTTAAAGACATGTACATACGCGCACCACTAACTGGACTCAGCGGAGTGTGTATATGTGCATGTGTATACATGCATATGTAACAGTGATAAAGAGGTCACAAAATTGAGAGGAGTGAGGGTGATGACGGCAGAATTGAGGGGAGTAAGGGTGGAATGACATAAATACAATACTCAAGTATGACGGTCTCAAAAAAATAATAAAGAAAATATTTTTTAAAAAGAAGTGACTGGTGACACCACAGCTATTACATGCCAAAACAAGCCTCCCAGGCCTTAGTTCAGACCATTTCTGAGTTCTTGTTTACCTTTCCCATCACAACCTCCCACTGACACTCACATGCATCCCTGTTCCAAGTGCAAAGCTCCTCTGGCCAGGCCTTTGACAATGGTAGAAAGGACCTCTGAGAGGATCTTTCTTCTATACAGCAGGATCTACGGTTGACTACAATGATCAGGAATACCAGACTCACTATTTACATTTACAATGGATATCAAGAGATGGCAACTCCCTATTTGAAAAAAAAAAAAAAAAGCAGTTAGGAAAATGTACTAAAATAATCCTTGAACTTGGGCCAGCAAGTGTGAAGTGATGAAAGAGGTTTTGGACTCTCATATTACTAAAGTAGATAAGATAAGGGTGGTAGTCATTAGTCCAGACAACTTTCTAGAATGGTGAAGCTAGCTAAGAAGAGTTAAAACCTTAATAAGAGTCTAGGGAGGAAACAGATCACAGGTAAAAAGCAACACAGCTTTTCTACTCCTAGCAGCGATGAGCCTCCTGTTCTTAGTGATCAGGAGTTTTCAGAGTAGCCCAATATTTCCAGCAATAATTTGGAGGGACCAGAAGAGAATAGGGTAGCCAAAGGGAAATTAACCATAGCTGTATGCTCAGGTTTTGAGTTGAGAGTCCTGGAGTCACCCAACAATCCTACTCATGATGCCGTGATGATGTCACAAATGAAGTTGGCCCCCATCCCACACCCTGCTTCCTTAGAGCTAGGCAGAGGAGCCAGAGGGAAAGTCCATCTTCTGTAGCACAGCCTTACCATCTACTTCACTCAACTGCCTGTCAAGTTCACTACCAAGAAAAGGGGGTGAGTTGTATCTGGGCAACTGGGAACAGCTGGTCTTTTGCCTCTTGTGTTCTAAAAATGAACTGCAGGCTGAGTAAGGCTGAAAGGGTTTGTTTTATCAAAGTTTCTTGTTATTTTCATAGCAAGAACTACAGTGAACTTTACCCTAGAATAAAGTCTTAATCATTCTAGAGTTTAATTTAATGAGCTGCCTCCCCAGAGAGTCATACTTACTTTTTAAACTAAATTACATGGAATTTTGCTTTTTACTGTTAAAGAAAAGCAAAGATGTATCAACTAAAGCCAAAGTCAAGTGTTGTCAGAAACTAAAAATCACTGTCTAAAACCAGAAGTCAAACTTCCCATAAAGACCTAGTTTAGGGCCAAACTCAACAGAAGAAAAAAGAAATTCCCTCCTGTAAATCGTGTTTTATGGTTCCAACATTCATAAATTCAGGAAATTAGAATTCCTCACCTAATTCTGTCCTGATTTCTTCCCAGTCTCTACTTGTTTGCCAGAAACCTGATAGTCCCCTGAAGGGAAGTGAGGGCCGCCTCTAGAATGGTCACTGGAACTCTGTCAAAGCATAGGTTCAGTTATCTTCCTGCCTCAGTCCACTAGAGAAGAAAGCAATTTCCAAGATGGGATGGCTTAAGAGACAATTGACAGAGTGCCTATGGTTCCAAAGTCTATTTCATGAACCTCCCATTTATCTCCAGAGGTTAGGGAAGTGGCCTTACAAATCTTGGCTGAGCCGTGGAGCATTTTAGCAATGCAATCAAAGGTAGAGAATCCTTGAAATAATGGTTTACATGAATTACATTAAATGAGTTACAAAAATACCGACTACACTGAAATAGTTTCCATGGCTGTGGGGGACATCCCAGACCCCAGATAAGAATGCCTGCAGGAGTACAGAATGGAAACAAGGATGAGAGAAATCAGAGTGAGGCCGGAGGTCCAAACACACCCCGAATCCACAGGGTGAGGACAACTGTTACTGACACATTCTAGAGCTTCAGCACTTGGAAAGGCTTCTGGAGAACAAGGATGAACAGGAGCTAAGAAGCCCTATGCATCATCCCCCACTGACACCCTGTCTCTTATTTCTTCTCAGGGCCTACATAACCAAGTCACAATGTCGAGTGAAAATAAGAATAAGCCCAGTGAACCCAAGACTGAGCCCAAGAACTGTGATCCCAGATGTGAACAAAAGTGTGAGTCCAAATGCCAGCTCAGCTGCCTAAAGCTGCTGCAACGCTGCTCTGACAAGTGCCCACGGGAAAAGTGTCCACCACCGCCAAACTGCCCCCCTTGCCGAAAATTGTCCACCCCCGCCAAACTGCCCCCCTTGCCCCCCGCCTTGTCCCCCATCATGCCCCCCACCACCGTGCCAGCCATGCTCCCCCAAGTCATGTGCTAAACCCTGTCCTCCCAAGTGTCCCTCTCCCTGCCTACCCCCAGAGTGAGGCACCATGGGCACCACTAGCCCCACCATAATGGCCCGCATTACCACCTACAACATTGTGGGGCTGGAACTGAAACCACGAACTGACAAGTAAACGTGTTCCTCTGCTGGGCAAGACTTCTGCTGTCTTGGAGGGTTTGCTTTATGTTGTGTGGTTGTTGTACAGCATAAGCCAATAGGCAATCCATGGACATAAACCCTCAGGGACTGCCTCTGTGTGCCACTCATCAGGGAAGCCCAGCCCTGTTGGAGCAAACCCTAAGTGATTCATAAATGCGGCTGTGCCTGGTAAATTATATCACCCCAGAAAGCAAGAGGAGGCGAGGGAAACAGGAAGTACAAAAAGTAAGGTATGAGAAGAGAGAGCAAGATGTTGGTTAAAGGCCCAAAAAGCTCAGGAGGGGGCATTCGACCACCTTCACTGTCAGCCCTGCTGCATAGTACTTAGACATAGTACTCGGACAGCGAGGTTTCAACTCTAGCTCCACTTGTTACATAAGCTGCCTAAGTTCCCCATGCCTCAGTTTACTTTACTATGCAAAAGGAGGACACAAACGTCACTGCTGTGACAGCATGACTGCACAGCTTAAGAAGGAACATATGCTAAGTGTTTAGTTTACTGAGACAGCAGGTTCTAGGTGGAGGGAGCACCCTATGCCTGCTCAGCAACAATGTTCCTTGTGTCTGAGCGTCACCGCCCCACACTTCTGAGTAGACTATATAAGTCCTCTGAGAACAGTGCTTATGTTTCCACGTACCCCTGCACACACATAGCTAGACAATGGCGCACGCCTTTAGTCCCAGCACTCAGGAGGCAGAGGCAGGTGGATCTCTGTGAGTTCAAGGACATCCTGGTCTATATAGTAAGTTCCAGGACAGCTGGGGCTACAGGGAGACCCTGTCTCAAAAAGAAAAAAAAAAAAAAAAAAAAAAAAAAAAAAAAAGAAAAGAAAAAGAAAGGGATTGTATCAGTGACATGACTTTGATACCGAATTATAATTACTTAACATGCCAATACTGAGAGAACTCCAATGATGGGTACATGGGACCTTTGCTCTTACAAATTTATGTGAATCTGCATTTCCAAATTGTCACTTAAGTACAAAATCCAGCTATGCATGAGGGAGAACCCCAATTAGAAATGAACAGGGATGGCACTCAAAGCTGACGTTTCAGTGGGGATTTTTACAAGGACTTTGAGAGTCCATTTCAAACTGAATTAGTTCACAAGAAATGTATTGGTTCATATTGCTGAGATGGATATTGGAGTGGGGTGCAAAATTAATGCTGTAGCAACCAAGGCTTCAGGGCCTGGGTGTGTGGACTCATCCACAGTTTTTCCGTCTCCCTCATATCCCTCAAAACATGTCCTACGCAGTTCTGTGGTAAGGTCCACACGTCTGACGTGCAAATGGTCAGGCGTGTGGGTGCTCACACTATCTCCTGAAAAGGCACCTGATTTCCTAGAGGTCATGAGCTTACTTCTGTGGCCAAGTAGCTGACAGAGCTTTGCCACACAGGTCAAATCAACTGTGCATTTTAATAGTCTACAACAGTAAGATGAAAATATGGGGACTGGCGAGATGGCTCAGGGGTTAAGAGCACTAGTTGCCCTTGCAGAGGACCTGGATTCAGTTCCCAGTACCCACTTGGCAGCTAACAACCATCCATAACTCTGGTTTCCAGGATCCAGTACCCTCTTCTGGCCTCTGCAGGCATTGCACACATATGGCACACTTACATATGTGCAGGTAATGCATTCATACACATAAAATAAAAAATTAATTAATGGAAATATATGTGGGATTCTCTACAGTCATAGTAAGAGGTCATGAAAAAGGCTGACCCGGAAGAGTTCTCCATGGAATCATGGCACATCAATAGCTCTGTCTTCCTAAGGCCATTGAGATAATGGTTCAGAACAATAAAAGGCAAGTGCAGGTGCTCCCAAACGTGCCTGAAAAATAGACTGCAAGAATTCCTTCTGATTTAGCTTGTATAATCAACTGTTTACAGAAGTTGACCTTTAAGACAGAAAGCTAGACCAAGGACTTTGGGGTACTGTCGTCTCACTTTTGTAAGGTAGGTCTGAGCCTCGGGATTTCCTGGCAAGGATGGGACTCTGGTCCCAAAGTTCCTACATTCCAACATGCAGAAAGGTATCTGCTGGACATCAGAGACCTCTGGAAGCCCAGGTTAGGGTACCATGGGGTGGGCTGTGGTGAGCTATTGAAAGCAAGAGGGAGGAGAAAGAACAGACTAGTGATACATGCTTTTGCATCTATTAAGTTATTTAAAAACAACAAATCCCAGGACCCCAGGGTTAACAGGATCACAACTAACCATCCTTTTAGGAAAAAAAAAAATTCTTAAAATTTCAAAAAAATTATTTGGTCTTTTTGAGACAGGGTCTCCTGTAGCCCCAGCTGGCCTGGAACTCACTGTGTAGACCAGGCTGGCCTCAAACTCACAGAGATCTGCCTGCCTCTTGCACATATGATAATGTATATCAAAAGTATGGAATGGCTCAACAGTTTGGCCCAGTGAATCCACTTCATAGAACTTAGGTAAAGAAAATTGGATAGGGGTGGGGAGCTCCATGAACTAAGTCAGCCACCACAGTGTAACTTACAAAAAATCTAAACATTTAACAAGATTTGATTAAATAAATTTAGACCTATTGCTTGGTGGAGCATTACAAAGTCATTAAGAACGTACTAAAGGAGGGCTGGAGGTGGAGGTCAGCAGTAGAGCACTTCAGCATATCCAAAGCTCCATATCTGATGCCCAAAATGGAAAAAGTGCTAAAGACAAAATAGTAAGGCCTCAGCTTGCATAAAGCAGGTACCATCCCAAAGACACTATGAACAATGGTAGAGGGAAAGTTGTGGGTGTCCTCACGGTTTTAATACAACGGAGTTACAAATAACTATAACTTTACTGCTTTCTAGATTTCCATTAGCATGCTTTTATTCATTTTCTAATAGAAAAAAATAATCATAAAAAATCATCAATACTTGAAGGGGCTCCAAAGCCTCTGATAGGACTTGGAACAGCACATGCACCATGCACAAGGGGCTTCACCTTGAACCGTCTTTCCTGGCATGGGACCTCAGCCTTAGAATGCCAAACAACTCCACTGGTGACTAGGCCAGGAGCTGTGGCCTCCCAGATTTCTAGAGCTCTGCATAAAATCTCCAAAGAGACCAGCTCTGAGAAGACAAAAGCATGCATCGCCAGCTTAGTACTTCCATGTAAATGAAACTGGAGATAGCCATCTTAATGGCTACCTTCCCAGAAAAGCACAAGATCAAAGGTAGCTCTGGGGAAGAGGATTAGAATGTGATGAGGGTGCCAGCTCTTCACAGAACGCTGTAATTACTACCAAGTCCCATGGCCATAACCAAGACTCTGCCTCAAATGGTAAAGTGTTGTACAAATAAGCAACACCCGGAGAGTGAGGTCACCAGAATCTGCACAGTGCCGACTAGATGGCTCGCAGATAATGAAGTGGGGCAGTTCTTCCTTCCTGGAAAAGCAGTTCTAAGGGTCCATTCAGAAATTCACAGAACCAGATGACACCACAGATCCCCTTGCATTGGCTGGCTTTGAAAAGCCATGGCACTAGATTAAAGGCTCAGCTTCTGCTGTGTGAACCAGTGCAGTGGTGGAGACAGAGTAGTCCAGGAACGGATGGCAAATACCTATGAAGGCAATGGAATTAGGGCCTCTCCTCCACTCCATTCCCCAGTTGGGCTCATGCAGGAATCAGAGGAGGCTTTCATATCACTGAGCACCTGAGTTGGAGGTGGTGTTTAGGATCCTCAGTGTCCAGGTGAAGAACTAAGACAATTTAACCAAACCCAAGGTGATTTACTTGCCAAGAGTCTAGAATTTCTAACCCTGATTTAGGCCAAGATGAGCTAGGACCCAGCCTCAAAAGGGAAATGGTTGAAGACCAATAGCAAACCTAAGTAGCTTGAGGACATTAATTTCTCCCCATGTCTGTGTCAATGGTTCTTTATCCTGGGGCCCCTGACCACCTAAAGGTGAAGGTGAAGGCCATGTACACTTGAGTATTTGCTCATGTACAAAAAGCTGGTCTGCACCCGCATTTGTCTTCTTGAAACTTATAAGGAGATAAGGCTCAGAGGTTAAGAGCACTGGCTGCTCTTGCAGAGGAGCCAGGTTCAGTTCTCAGCACCCACATGGCAGCTAACAACCAATATGTAACTCCAGTTCCAGGGAATCCAATGCCCTCTTCTGACCTCCACAGGGATTACATGCATGTGGTACACTTACATACATGCAGACAAAACACTCATACACATACAATAAAAATAAATTTTAAACATTTTTTAAAGAATCTCCAGTCCAGGAGCCTTTTTTTCTGTATTCCATTGTCCAAGACATGCTCAGCACAAGACTTTGATGAAGGCACTAACATTTTTACACCCCACTTTCCTCATCTAAAAAAACACAGTTGATAGGTAATTTTATGTCACCTGTTAAAAGCACATGCTGGAGCTAAACCAAGGAAGTGGAATCAGGTGGCCTCTTACATCCCTCTGGCCTGGAGGGCCCGTGATCCACAGCTCCTCCCATGTCTGATTCAGACTCCCTGTGCGGGTGACACAGGGAGAAGGTCAGAAAGGAATGGTACCCTCTCCACCAGCTAGCCACAAGCTCAGTAAATGCGCCAAGAGCACCTGCTTATCAGGAAACAAGGTGAGCCACATTCTGCACTTTTCAGTGTTATCAAACCCATTGCCCTGTAATATGCAGGTGAATGAATCAAAGGAGTCTGGGGAACTTTTATGATCCACACAAAGGAGATTGTTATTTGATGGGAATGGGGAAAAACAATGTTGTGCATATACCTGAGTCTCTTCTGTCTAATTATGCCCTGGCTCCCAATAATGACAGCTCCAGAAGCCTAAAATGTGACTCTCAGATACCCTTAAAATCAGATTAGCCCCAGTCTCACTGGAGAAGTGAGGATAATCAGATAAGCTAGTAAGAACTGAGATGGGACAGTCTCTCCAAAGACAGCCACACCTTATTCCCACATAACTAAGAATCTTGAAAGACCCAAACCCCACAAACTTGCATTTTTGCACAAAGCAAAAGAAAGATCACCTAAGATCACCCAGGCATCACTCTCAGCCTCTGCTATATGCAGGAGACAGATGACTCAGTCTGTCTGTGGGTATATCAGAACCTAGTCAAGAAGAAGGCACACACGCACACAGAGCCACACAGATAGCCAGAAACACCCGGGTTTACTATTTGTTCTCACATTTACAGTGTTTCAGAGTGCAAGAGCTGGAATGGACTGAGAACCCAGTTTCCTAGTCTAATGATGTTAAAAATTGAGGCCAGAGAAGCTCAGAGACTGGCCATATTTTTTAGGAACAGAGCCAAGTATCCTGGACCTCTATGTAGTAATTTTTTTAAGTATTACAGAGAATAAAAAGGCACAAGTCAAAGACTAAATGTTGGAGAATCAGAATAAAGGACATAGACAAGGAGCTGGGGGAAATCAAGGAAGGTTCCAGGGAGAACTGAGTCGTGATTCAACTCAAACCTTCGCAAGTAGTTTAAGAGTACCAAGTGTTAGTGTGTACTGTGATTTATCCCTGTAAGAAATCTGTGAAATTGCTTCACCTTCTGAAGAAGAGGAAATTGAATCTTCACTTAGCCAACATTGCCCATGTTCTAGTTAATCCTGAACCCTGAGTTCTGTCCTGCCATGAATCTTTGAGCCTCCTTTACCAAAAGCTAGTCTTTGAGGATAAACGATATGGCAAGTAGAGGAATCTACTTAAAGAACTAGAATGAAATCCTTTGCTGCTTCATCTGAGACCTCCCTCCTTCAGAGTTTCCGAGAACTTCAGATATTGAAAAGCTGTGTTAGTTTCTTAGCACTTTCTTTTAATCACAAGTTACCACAAATTTAGTGGCTCAAAACAATAAAGATGCATGTAGCTCTGGAAGTCAGAAGTCTATAGAGGTCTCAATGGACTAAAATCAAAGTGTCAGTTAGGCTATCTTTTGTTTTTAGAGCCTTCTTGAGAGAATCTGTTTCCCTATTTTTTTCCAGCTTCTAGAGCAGCTCTCATTTCTGGTTTGTGAAGGAGAGGGAGGCGAGCCTTCCCATTCTACAGCTAATCACTTAACAGATTCCCCAAGTGATTTTGTGTCTTCAGGTATATCCATGGGTGCTCCAAATTCCTCCTGCCCAGGTGTCTGCCTCCTACCCGGCTTCCAGGGGCCTATGCTATACTCCACCAATCCTTCACACACCAGTCAAGAAAACCAAAGGTTCCACTTGTTCTGCTTCCAAAATCACTTCTTAAAACCTTTTAATGCTGCTGGGGAGGTGGCTCGGTGGGTAAGAGTGCTTGCTGTGCATGCATGAGGACCTGAGTTTGAATTCACAGCACCCAGCTGAAAATCCAGGCATGGCTGTGAATACCTCTAACCCCAGAATTGAGGGGATAGAGACAGGCAGATCCTGGCAGTGTGATGGCCAGCTAGCCTAGCTGAAACAGTGAGCCTCCAGTATAGCCACAGACCCTGTCTCAAGGAAATAAGGCAGAGAGCTATAGAGGAAAATGCCCTATGCCCTCCTCTGCTTCCGCATGCACACATGGGCACACACATCTTCACACTTGTGCATGCACCACACCACACACATCAATAAATTAACAAATAACAAGCAAATAAATGAAATAAGAACCTTTGCGTTATCGAGCATCCAAAACGTATATAAGCATTCCTGATTTCTGCCAATTATTTCTCTTAGGAAATGAACTACAACTATTTCTTCAAGGGTTTAACTTAAACTCAAACCAAAGGGATCAGGATCATTTTTAAAGTTCCTGAAATTTAGTCAACATTAGCATATAAACACAAACACCACTTTAGGGACAAGAATCTTCTCTCATAATTAATTTTTCCTTTTTTTTTTCTTAGGTATTTTTGAGACAGGGTCTCCCTGTAGCCCCAGCCGGCTTGGAACTCACTATGGAGACCAGGCTGGCCTTGAACTCACAGAGATCCGCCTGCCTCCACCTCCCGAGTGCTGGGATTAAAGGCATGCGCCACCACGCCCAGCAGTTTTTCCATTTTTAATTAAATGAAATCCTCCTCTACTCACAGGTACCCGCTGTTGCTCCTTCACTGTTGCATGTACCCTAACAATGATCATTTCTCTTCCCTTATCTTCCACTTACCATATATGTGACTTGGTCATAGATAGGAATTTACAACCCAGAATAATGTGTTCTTGCATATAAATAAGTGGAATTCTAGCAGGAATACTAAACACAACACAAATAGTGTAAACGATAAATACTCCAGGAGTTCATAAAGAGGTGAACGCTTTCTAATTATAGAAACCAGGAAAGGCTCTTGAAAGGCGGTAGACTTGAATGGAGCTTGAACTCTACTGAGTTTCTGAGGAGTACGCATCAGGCAAAAGTAACAGAGACATAGAGACAATGGGTGTGTTGGATTTGAACACACACCCCTACCTTTTATTGATCAAGTTTTTCAGAAGACAAGTAGGTGGGCTAACCCTGTTTCAACCTGTTTCTTGGTCACTAGAAAACGTCTCTAAGCAACTCTTCTTTTAATAGGGCATCATAACTTGAAGTTGAGAAGAGGAGGATGCCATGCTCTCTCCTTCTTCTCTTTACCCCTTTACTGCCCAACCCAAGATCATAAAATACTCTAATTTTTCTTAGGACTTTTATGCAAGGGAAAAAAAACCCTCATTCTGTCTAGGACACTAGGACACTGGACTAGAGACTTGGTGCTCTTAGTTTAGAACACCAAGGCAAGCCATCTTCAGCTGGGCCTGGAAGCATAATTCTTTGGGTTTCATGAACAGGCATCCAGTGGAAATGTCTGAAATAAGCCGTACAAGTCCTTGACCCAGACAGACCCCAGGCCTTGGGCATAGATTCTTCCTATTGGCAAAGATGAGATGAACAAGGTGGATCTTATCTCTCACCACATCCTGAACCAGTGTGGGCAGAAGAGGAACCTCAGCCCTGGTTTAACAGACAGATAACATTTTATGAACATTCTTTCCCTGCTGCTTCTGATGAAAGACTTCTGAGTGGAGCCCCTCCCTGCTGAGGTCTGGTGAGAACCCAGAGGCCAAAATGCAGGCTGATTAACAGGCATCACAAGCAGTGACTCAAACCATTCGTGATTTCAGATGAAGCTCGTTATGGTGACTCCACAATTAGGACCTCAGCCCACGTGGCCCATCGGTCCTTCAGGAGGCCAGACCAACCACTGTATAAAAGTTCCCACCTTCCTGGGCTCCACAATCCACATTCTTTATTGAGTCCTGTTGAAGAGCAGGTAAGTGTGTCCTCTCTCTGCTGCTCTGTCTGTGGGAGGCCACTGTTCCGCTCTTACCTTGGACTGTATTTTCTGCTGATTTTTTAAACAGCTTGCCATTTCTTGGGCTACTTTAACCATTCTGTATTTTTAATCTAGTGCATTGCACCTTATTTTTTCAAAAGAATGAGTCAAATAGAAGAGAAAAAAAAATCTGTAGTAGGACTGGGGCTTGCAAGTTTGGGTATGTAGACAAAAGCCATAAGAACACTTCCACTTTGGAGCTAAGTTATCAGAGGGAGCTGAGGTAGGGATATAAAAAGAGGTAAAATGGAGTCCTAGTTTGTATTCTCCCCCTTCTCCTCCTTCAACCCTTCATGCTTCACTCCCCAGCCTGGTGCTCCAACACAGAGCATTTAAAATCTTGTTTGCTTTCAGGTTCTGCAAATCACCCAAGATGTCCTTCAATGACCAGCAATGCAAGCAGCCATGTGTGCCACCTCCGTGTCTTCAAAAGACCCAAGAGAAGTGCCAGGCACAAACTGAGGAGGTATGCCTCCCCCAGTGCCAGGACCCGTGTCAAGATAAATGCCCACCACAAGCACAGGCGGTATGTCTTCCTCAGTGCCAGGAGTTAAGCCAAGGAAGCTGCCCACAGCAAGGCCAAGATCCTTGCCTACCTCCAAGCCAAGATCAATGTCTTCCTCAGTGTGTAGAGCCAGGCCAGGAGCTAGCCCAGACAAAATGTGTGGAGGAGATCCCACAGAAAGCCCAGGAGAAGTGTTCATCCCAGGGCAAGGGAAAGTAGCCGCTCGTGTGGTGGAGTCAAGAAGATGGCCAACAGAAGAAAGCCCAGCCCCAGTCCCCACTCTGGTGACCTTCCCCTGTGGGTATCTCTGTAGAATATACCTTCTTGTCTCCTGGCTTCCTCAGTATTTCAGGACTTGGTCTGTGTGTCTGAAGACAGTTTTCTGTATTTCATCAACCTCTGTGAATAAGTATTGTTCTCAACAGCTGGTGGAAGGGCTCAAATGTGGGAGTGGTGTGCTTATTAAGGGAGACCACCAAAGCCTAGCAACAGCTCCCTTGGGTCAAAAAACTACCCAGCCCACTCGGTATGTAATGACCAAGGATGTTTTAGTTCATCTTTCAGCATGTCAAGCTCTCAAAACAATCTGAATTTGATGGACTTTGTTATCATCACCACCACTACCAGGGGTGTTAAGAAAAGCTTTGTGGTGCTCAAGAATAAAAAAGTGTGTAATTTTGTCTCTGAATCCTGACAGAAAATGGTTGGCTATTGTAATGTTTATATGGTTTGTAAAAATGAAACAAAAAGATCCAAATGATTGACTCCAAACAGCCAGTGAGGGAATTCCATATGAGATGTTTGGATCCTTGTCAATCTTTATGCTTTGTAGATGGTCATCTTTGGACCGTTTGGTTCGCGGGGGCTTTGGGCACCACGTACGCTCTTTACATTCATGTCTCTGTGATGACAGCTGGTCATCTATCTCTCCGGCTTCCTTGCCATCTTCTTCTTGGTGAAAGTAAAGTTCATAATAAAGCTGACCCTAAGCCGATTGCTGCCTTGACGTGCATTCTTTCCACTGACGTCCGTGTGGCAATTGTATTCTTTGGGGAGGGAATCTGGAGAAGGAACAAAACAGATCTCATAGATGTATAAAACGTCAACACAGAGAAATCTTCAGGTCACCTGGACCAGCCCCCTCACAGCCTCTCAAGACTCATCTGCACGTATACTTTACACATAAGAAAATCTATCAAAGGACTGCAACCTGCCCATGCTCAAGATCCAGGTCCTTTCTACTACACCATATTTCCCTTTTTACCTGGTTTCCAGAGGAAAGGGAGGAAAATTGTGTAGAAGAGGTATTCCAAATCAACCCATGGATAGCTACAAGCATCAGAAGGAACTAAAGTTACCTCTGAGATGAACACAAATGTGGACCAGGCCATTTGGCCAGGTTTCAAGAAAGCTAGCCTTGGTAACCAGGCTACACTTTGGTGCCCCTCTACCTGAGGACAAAACCCAGCTGTGGATGTGTGTGAAAGGGCCAAGGAAGCGCAGGACTAGCATGAAAGGGCCAAAGGCTGCTTCCTCATGAGTGTGCTGAAGTCCGACCCTGGGGAAGTTATGTCAAGGCTTGACATTCCCTAACACCACACACACACACACACACACACACACACACACACACACACACACACACACACACACACACACACACACACACACACACCTCAGTCATGTAAATGAGGTGGAAGGCTGTGTAGAGTCCACGTCTCAGCTGTTTGCTGAACTAAGGGTGGGCCTGGTGGCACAAGGATCACACCAGCTCTCAAACTTGAGACTTTCTAGGGTAAGACAGTAATGTGGAATAATCAGAGAAGTTTTCAAGAGGCAACATAGAATCATATGTCATTCACCAAGTGTGTGGATGGCCGAGGCCTGGCACTGAGTCCTATAAACATTCACAAAGAGAGTCTAATGTCAGCTTCAGAGAAGTAAGATACCCTTTGTTAAGGAGCATGTCTGGCCTTGTAAAAGACCCTATGATAAAGTCAGGATTCTACCTAAGTCACTCTGACTCCTGAACAGAGTTTTTGCTGGCCTGACAAAAGTACATGTGACACACAGGAGAAACTTTTGGAAACTGTCTCTTTTAATGTTCCATCATCCTAGTGATGGCTCCCCAGTCATTTACTGAATGCAAGACACTAAACCAGATACTAGAGAGATGATGGAGCCCAGTGGTCAGCATCTCTATGTAGAGCCAGAAGCAATCTGCCAGGCACTCTCACCAATAGCTTTTTTCCCAAACCCTCCTGCATCTCTCAAGTCCCTGAACCTCTCCAGATGCCCGAATCACAGTTCTCTCGCCCCACTGACTAGTTGGAATAGGTTTTTCTCACCATCTCCCAGCTTGAGACTAAGTCTGTTGTTCTCTAGGGCCCAGCTGATTCCCAGCTGAATCCTGCCTGCACAATGGCCCCAGAAAGACCTCTCAGTGATACTTCTTTTGGTTGACAGTTTCACAAATGTGTCTCTAGCTTGGTTCAAGCCCAACAAAAGTCTTTGTTCACTGATAATAAAGGCACGCACAAATTGGAGTCCAAGATCAGAAACCCAGATCTTCAGAGGAAGTGTGGGGCTAATGAGCAGGACCAGTCCAGCCCTATCAGAGAGAACAGTCTGGTGATTACAGGGGAGGCCTCAGAAGATGGGAAGGGTACAAGGCTGCAGATTTCAGATAGGAAAGCAGACACCAAGCAGCCAGAAAAACCGTCATCTATCTGTCATGGGAACTTGCACACAGCTTCATGATCACAGAGCTCTGAGCTAGCCCCTGCCCTGGCTACCGGCTGCTGGAACTTCTTAGCCTACGACCATAAACCCCAGAAGCTATTAAGAAAGGAAGGGACATTACCAAAGAGACTCCCAGTTGTTAGGGCTTCTAGGTGATAGTTACCTGAGTATGTGATAATACTGGGCCTGTGAGTCCCATATACAAAAAAGAAAAAGAAAAACTGACAGATATTCAAAGGAGGGTGACATGAATTCACTTATCCATTCAAGAGAGCCATGGAGAGCCCCCATGCCAAAGTGCTGCATCTGGCTCCAGTGACCCGTGATGGCCTGAGAAGAGAAGGGGCTGAGAACAATGGGAAGACCTTCAGACGAGGAGCTCTAGACTTATATTTGGTAGAGGAGAAAACAGCACAGGAAGCAATAGAGAGGTCCTCGCATATTTTACTATTGTCTAAGAGACAAGAATGAGATTTCTGTCTAAGAGACAAGACGCAGCTGTGGATGCAAGAACTGGAGGTATGCAAGTGAGGGGACAATGTCGGGCCTTCCAATGTCCCTCATTCTGAGACAACCAACTCTCTAGGTAGAACCCGGACCTGGGGCAGGAGTCCTCCAGAGGAAACAGAGACTCAGAAACCCTGATCTCAAGGTGAGGAGACAAGAAGTCCACTGACCTCTAGAATACTCTTAGATAGCTTTCTGAAGTGCTCAACTCCTGGGACCAACAGAGCATGTGACCACAAAGCTAAAGCTAAAAACTAAGGACAGTCAAGTGACAGGAAGTAACTCACGTTCATGTGGAGCTTTCTAGTATGTTTTCTGGGCACCTAGGAGATGTCAGTCCTAAGTGTATTATGGTGATTCCTCGCTGCCTTCCAAAGCCCATCTCCTAAGTTAGGTTTTTCCTCCCTGCCTCTCTTCCCTCTCTTCCTATGCCTTTGCTATTTGGACTTCCCTTGTCTGCTATACCTAAGTGGCCCACCTGGTTTTGGACATAACAACCCATCACAGCATCCTTTCTGCCTGCACCCGCCTCTTTCCAACTCAAGATTCCCCACTGTTGTGTTTACCAATTCATAAAAATATCTCCAAGATGTCAGGCCCATTTCCTAAGGATATAGAGGAGATACGGGGAGAGCCATGACTGCCCCTTAGGCTCCATGTAGCTGTACTGGTCCCAGGGATCTGTACCGTGCCCTCCCCATCCCTTGTAACTGTCTATGTGTGCATCGCATGTATCTTCTGACAGTGAGCAGCCCAAACTGCTTCTGAACCTTGCTGTGCTGTTCATCTAACCCACCTGGGCCAACCACCCTAGGTCTAAGACACTCTCTCAGTCAGCAATCCAGGACAACCTCTGAGGCAGGGACAAAGAATGATAGCCTCTTGGGTCCCTTCATCATTACTGACAAGGTGATCAACTCATCTCAGTTTGCTTAGAACTTCCCACTTTTCACACTAGAAATCCTGTATCCTGGGAACCCATTCAGTTCTGGGCAAGCTGGGACATTGGTCTCCTTCACTGTGTATCTGCATACATAAACATGATGTTTGGTTCTGTGAAAGCCAAAGGAGAAACAGGTAAGGCTGCATACTGGAGCAGTTTACAGGCCAGGAGACCCTTCTGGAAAACTGAAGGAAATTGAAGGGTTAATGTCCAGTGCCTGTCTCCTTCGTATCCATAGTCAGGTGTGTGTGTGTGTGTGTGTGTGTGTGTGTGTGTGTGTGTGTGTGTGTGTATGTGTTTGCGGGAGATGCTTGCGGGAAGATGCAAGCTGACTGGCATCTCCCCAGCCAGTCCCGCAGCCAGCCTGTCCTCCTTTGGAAGTCGCTAAGTACCCATCTTTCTCCTTTCCCAACAGCACCACCTAATGACCATAAATAAACTTAGCCTTCTGCTGGACACACTTAGCCTGGCAGAGTCAGAGACAGCCTCAAAGGCTCGGCTGGAGCCAATAAGCCTGCTAGTCCTCTGGAGATGGAGAGCAAATATTGGTGCAGAGAAAAGAGAAGCTGCAAGGTTTTCTGCAGGGCAGATCGTCTTGCAAGGCCTATTCTACAAATCGCATTTGATGGTGGATATTCACCAACTTGTGGTCCTTCAAATAAATGGTAACAAAAGTATGAGGCCTCTGGACACATTGTCATGGTAAGGGTTGAAGAACCAGGTACTTCATCCAGACATGAGATGATTTAAGAATACATGAACTTGTAATGCTAATTACTCTTGCCTTTACTTCTTCACATCTCCCATTCATAATTCAAGGACTTTCTTCTCCCCTTAGAGACAAAAGTTATGCCATTTGGGAGTCTTTTAGATAGACCCACTGAAGGGGTGCTCCAATTGCCTCACCCTGAGTCCCTGTTCAGCATGGAAGAAGCCAGAGCAGTCTGCGTCCCTATTCCCTATTGGCAATCTGGGTAACCCCTTCAGAGGGTGGTGTGATTTGATCAAAATACCTTATATGTATGTATGAATTTCTCAGTAAAGTTTTTGTAAAAATTTTAAAAAAGAAAAAAAAACGAGTACATGACAAGTGTTTATGGATTTTCCAAATGTTTGAGAAAGCCAGCAGACTTATTCTTGGTGACCCCAGAGGGAAGAGTTCAGGGTATTGAAGTGTAGACTTCTGTTTATGCCAGCAATAAAACAGTTCTGCAAACGACATGGGCTACCCATGGAGTAGTGTTCTCAGCATCACTGAAAGTGTGCAAGCAGAGGCCAACTGTCTTGTCTGAGGTTTTAGGAATTTGGGGCTATATTTTTTAACCTTTTTTAAAAATATATTTTATTTATTATTTTTATTTTTTATCTGTATGAGTGTATTGCCTGTGTGTGTGTAAGCGTACCCATGTCATGCAATGCCCGTGGAGATCGGAAGAAGGCATTGTATTCCCCTGGAACTGGAGTTACGGATGGTGGTTAGCCACCATGTGGGTGCTAGGAATCAAACCCGGGTCCTCTGCAAGAGCAGTCAGTGCTCTTAACAGCTGAGCCATCTCTCCAGCCCCTACTTTTTAATCTTTTAATTCTCACTTTTACATATGAATGCTTCCTGGTTGTGATGAAGCTTTATTTCCCTCTGAATGCAGTGAAATAGCCTTTTCTAAACAGTCACTAACAGATGTCCATGTCCAAACACACAACACAAGCCTGCCAAACCTAGGACAGACCCTGGCAAAGCAGCAAGTGTTTCCACTTTCTTATCCATGTCACAATATGGAAGACAGAACCTCCTCCCCAACAATGGTCTGGATAAAAAGGTAGTCTAGTGATTAGCAAAATGACTCCACTCTTCCCAAGTCTCAGGTTTTTGTTTCATGCCTCAGCAATAAAACTATCTCAGCATGATCAATAATCAGGAAAATGCTGCTCAGCCCTCTTGTCCACCAGAGAAATACAAATTCTACAAAGCACCAGTGAGACATCACACACTGACTTACTAAAAAGACAGAATGCCAGGGTTAGTGAGGCTATGAGGGTACAAACAGGTGAAACTGTTCTGGAAAATCCTTTGGCAGTAGTTACTAAAGCCAAAATTATGCATACCCAGTGACCAAAAAATCCCTCTCCTAGCCACAGGCCCTGTGCATGATCACCAAAATTGATTATGGGATATCCTACAATCATAATAACTAACAATCAGAAACAACCAGCGCATCCATCAGTGAATAAGTGAATTACGGTGGACTCACACAATAAAATTCCATACAGCAGTGTGTGAGAATGTCTACACAGCAATGTGTCTGAATGTCTACACAGCAATGTGTGCAAACGTCTATAGCTACACACAGCAATGTGTGCAAATGTCTACAGCTACACACAGCAATGTCTACAAATGTCTACAGCTACACACAGCAATGTATGCAAATGTCTACAGCTATACACAGCAATGTCTACAAATGTCTACAGCTACACACAGCAATGTCTACAAATGTCTACAGCTACACACAGCAATGTATGCAAATGTCTACAGCTATACACAGCAATGTCTACAAATGTCTACAGCTACACACAGCAATGTCTACAAATGTCTACAGCTACACACAGCAATGTATGCAAATGTCTACAGCTACACACAGCAATGTATACGAATGTCTGCAGCTTACACACAGCAATCTATATGAATGTCTACAGTTACACACAGCAATGTATGTGAATGTCTACAGCTACACACAGCAATGTATGTAAATGTCTACACTACACACAGCAATGTGGATGACTCTCATAAACATGAATTAAATGGTCAGGAAAAGGGATTCTTTTTTTTGTTTTTTGGCCTTTTTGAGACAGGGTCTCCCTGTAGCCCCTGTTGTCCTGGAACTCACTATGTAGACCAGGCTGGCCTTGAACTCACAGAGATCCACCTGCCTCTGCCTCCTGAGTGCTGGGATTAAAGGCGTGCACCACCACACCCGGCCAAAAAGATTCATTTTTAAAAGTGTTAGGATGAACCTTATAAAATTGCAATTTATGGAAGGCAAAGCTATCTATATAGCTCAACATAAAATATACTACATGACTCCATTTATATTATATTTGTATTGTATAAAGTTTCTAAATGTGTTTGGGGAGATTCAAATGGTGGCTATGCCTGAGTTGGACATAGTGTAGTCATAACTTGGAGGAAACAGGTCATAGCTGTCTATGCCACCAGTAACTTTCTGCTTCTGTATCTAGAAACTGCTTACCTCATTATGCAGTTTGTGACAAGCCATTTAACTTAATAATGTTCACCTCTCTAAATGTATACTTTTTATTTCAGTCTGATTTGGGGGGTAGTACGTTATTTGTTCCTTCATTTTGAGAGCTGTGTTACAATGTACACCAAGCTGGTCTTGAACTCATGATATTCCCGCCTCAGACTCCAATACGATGCAGGTATGCACCATCACCCTGGATCTGAATATACACTTTAATAAAGAAGGTTTGGGAGGCTGGAGAGATAGCTCAGGAGTTAAAAGCACTTATTGCACTTCCAGAATACCAGAGTTCAGTTCCCAGCATCCACATGGTGGCTAATATTCATCCTTAGCTCTAGTTCCAGGGGGAGCTCACAGATCTTGAGAAAGATGATTTTCAAATCCAGGCAATCTGACTTTATGCTATACTTTAAATAGTTTAAAATCTCCTCCATTTGGTAAAGTTCCAGGTAATATCAGGACAGCTTCCTGGGCTGATCTATTATTATTCAACAAGTATTTCTGAGGACCTTTTACATGGCACGCTCTCTCCTAAGTCCTGGGTATGCAGTGGTAAGCACAGAAACAGTCCTAGATCCAGAGCATACACTCAGTCAGTATAGCATGAATAAAAGTAAATAGGTCATTCTAAATTTTATTACATTAGAGGAAGGAAAGTCCCAGGGTATACAAAACAAAGAATCAGAGAGTTGTAAAGAGAAGATGAGTCAGGAGATCAGAAAAAAGCCAAGAAAGGAGATCTATACTGGGGAACTGTCTTCATAAGGGTAGCATATGAGTTTCAAGGTGTATAATCATCTGTCACAGAACGTAGATGGAAAAGCGGACTGAGGACCACAACCTGTGAAACTCCCAACATTTGAGGACTGAGTACAGTAAGAGACCTTAGCAAAACAATTACAAAGAAGCAGCCAGTGACCTAAGAGAAAATTCGGGGAGGAGAAATGTGCAATCATGCTAATATTGGTGAGGATTGGGAAGCACTCACTCTGATAAGGAAACAGAAAGAAAGGACTAAGATGGGATGGTACCTCCAGGCCAGCCATCCAGTGATACCTCAAGCATAAGTCCTGCTCACCCACTCTGTATCTCTAAGACATGGCATTTGCCACAATCCCAACATTCCATTAAATCCTGGTAAGCAGTAATAAGTGAATGAATGAATGATTAATGAACTGAAGACCTGAAAGTTTTAACAACTTGATCAAGTTTATCCAGCCAGTAAGCTTCAGTGTCAGTATGGGACTCCAGCTTATCTAATTCCAAGTCTCATATTCTAGATCTAAAAGTAGAGCTTTAGTCAGGCCTCACTCAGGCTGTGTATGGTATTTTAAAGACTATTAAATTTAACCCCAAAACGGAAACTCCTTTTACCAAATAAATGTATGATTTAGGTTACATCTAAGATCTTGTCTCGATCAGACAAATGTGAGTCTGGAAATTCATACTGTATCAGTTGAGCAGGGAGCTTGGAATTTAGAGCTCCGAATCAGGAATGAAAGTGGAGTGTGATCAGGGTCAAAGTAACAGAAACAATGGGTTTCATGATGATGATGATGATGATGATGGTGGTGTAAAAACATTGGAGATAAGAAGGAATCTTTTCTCAGATATGACTTTGATGGCAAAAGTTCACTGAGCACATTATTTTTGGTTAATAAACAGCAGAATAGCATACCTAGCTATAGTTTAATTATTGTATCCTCATTACTGTATTAATTGTTGTATTAATTATTGTATCCTCCCAAGCTTCTAGTTTAGACCACTAGGTGGATTCTGGAGCACTTACAGAAAGGTCAATGAATACTAAGAGCTCAGAGATATTTGGGCCAGAAATATATGTACATATATTTGAGAGTTTCCACCATACAAAAGATAGTAAAGACATGCAGAGGCTAAGATCACCCAAGTTGAAGAAAAGATGGCCCCACTATCCCAAGGACACATCAGGGTCTCAGAGAAGGAACCTGTGCAGGGTGCTGACAAGGAGCATTCTGAGAAGGAGGAGAAAACGAAAAGAATGGAGTCCAGAAAGACAGAAGATAGGTGTTCAAAATGAAAGAGAAACAATAGACTCAAGCAATATGCAAGGGGCTGAAAACAGACTGACCAGTGACCAGAGTATTGTAAGTGGCAGCTTAGGAGATAGATTAGAATGGAGTAGACTAAGGTTCCAAAGAGAGGTGCCAAGGGGGTTTCTGGATTCATCTGGACTGGTTTGCTATTCGGAGACATCCTGGACCAGACTTCCTGGGGGACATAAGTGGCCTTAATGCAGGAATCTGGATGCGGGCAGGATGGTAGAAAGAAACATGGTTGAGCAGATGCTCCCCCAAACCAGCCAAGAAGCCAACGCCGAAGGTCAGCCTCCCATTTATAAGGCTTCCATGGGTGGACCTGGACACCTCACATGAACACCATGCCCCAGTTACAAAAGTAGCCACACCTCAGCCTTTAACGTCACGGAGGCTGAATCAGGTACAAATGTTTGAATTAGGTCCAAATGGCAAACACTGAATGCCAGGTCAGATTCCACATGCAGCTACTCCTCACAGTTCGCTGAACCCAATTATGCCCTTGTGCCTCTGCTATGTTCCCCTGGGAGGGGAAGTAACTCCTCCATATCACTCTATAGAGTCTCACATGCAAAGCTTGCACACACCATCCTCTCACACTGTATGCCACAGGCATGTGCATGTACACACAGAACCAGTGTAATGACTCTTTGTTGAGTACTGAGACCAAGTCTTCCTCACCCTCCACCAACTATCTGGCTAACAGTACAGACTGTGCTGGGTATAGAATTCATATGGTGTTAGATCAAGTCCCCATCTGATGACCTGAGTGGTCACCATCAGGGAATACCCCCCGCCCCCGCCCTGTGGTTGGAAAATGGACCATAACTAACCTCCAGGATGGAAGAATGTAGAGGAAGGCAGCCCTGCTCTCTATAGGAATGGAGAGACACAGACCTGGCCCTAAAGTTCCAGGTGAGGAGCAAGGAAAATGCCCAAGCCACAGAAGACCAAACCCCATGCAGCACTTGAGAGCATTCATTCCACACATCTTCAACCTCACCCTTTCCAGACTCCATTTTTTAAAGTAGTGCATAAAATACCAAATTTTTAAAAATCAGCTCACTTACCCACATTTAGAGAGCTCTGCCCTAAAACAGCAAGTCATATATTAAGTACTCAACTGGGGCTAAAAATAGGGTTAAAATATTGATTCTGATGCCCCAACCCCTACATAATTTCAGCATAGCTTTTCTACTACCCAAACTATCACCCAAGTTTATATCAAGAATTGGGGTTCAGTGAGGGGCAGAGGTAAAGAATTAGGGATGTGCCAGCATTCTGGAATATGGGCCTGTTTTGTGTTCACACAGCCCTGGAAAAGACCTCATGAAGCCACCACACTTCCCACCCCATCCTCAGATCTCCAGATCCCAGGTGACCCTTCTGAGGCCACGCCCGCCTGAGAGATGGCAGGGCTCACTGGGGCTGACTCATGCAAAGAGCTCCTCCAAGTGCGCTGGAAGAAGGCAGTTTCGCAAGGTGTTTTTGACAGGTTATGAAGGGCCAGGTGAAACAACAAGAATAACCAGCTGGTAATTGCCAACACTCCTGCCAGAATCTCTAGGTGACACATTTCCCTCAGTATGCACAGTCCAAAGTTGATGTGAAGCCAAAGGCAGGTGGGTCCCAACTATTCCATCCATAGCCTGAAGTTAGTTATACAAAACACCACTCCACTTCAAGGTCTTATGCAATCAAGCTTTTAGTCCCATCTGAATGACATCTGTGTGCCAGCTCCAAGGTAGATACAAGAGCTAGAGAGCTAAAGCCATTCAGTCCCCTGTCTGTGATAGCATGGGATTATAGAAGACGCTGTTTAAGTTCCCTTCTATCTCTGACATCCAGTGGCTCTAAACAGGAGCAGCAGGAACTCTGCAGGGGGAAACTACAACATGCATATGTGAGACAACAGAGGAAACTACCCCAAACATCCAAGGAGGATGCTCCCACATCACAGACTAGTGGCAAATTCCTGAATAAAATACAGCTAAATACAAAGGTGGAGATGACTCATCAATTCGGTAGGGTGTGTCCAGTCATCTATTCATTCATTCAATAAGCATGCAATGGAATCCCTCTTTTCTTGGCATTTAGCCAGGACCTAGAAGTTCAGAAATTAATAACACAATACTGCCATCTTTAAGGGTATCAAAGGAAGATGTAGATACAGAAAAAAGAACAGATGTTGAAGAAATGTTTACTACTTAAAAGACAGCTATGGCACTCATTCTTTTGGCTAAGCCTTCTAACCTCTCTGGATAAGAAGTTCCCTTCCCACATTTGTGCCTGGAGCATTGTTGACTGCATTTGCACTTACTATGGAAATTTGATTAGTTGGTAGCAGGACTGATTATCAAAGTTGAGAAGCCAGACCAGTACTCTGATCCGGATGGAGGGCCACGTACCTGTAAATGGAGTCAGGCCTTCGGGCCACCCATAGATAAGGCTGGGTTTTCTCTAGAAAACACATTAGGATCAAGTATGAACTTTGCATAAGTCCTTGACTGAGATACCAGTCTTCTGCCCGATAGTACAAGTAGATAATTGTGTCCTAAACACAAAAAGTTTGCTTAGTTACTGAAAAACTTCTGCCAGGCTCCTGTGTTCAGGAGCTAACTGGCTTGTCTCAGGATTCCTCTGGTTTGAATAAGCTGTAACTGGTCTCCAGTGACAGCCTCCTGACAGGACAACGCACAAGTTTGCATCATGGACTTGAGTCCACCGAATTTTGAAGGAGTTCTTCTAAAGATAAGAGCTTTTCATGAATGACCAATCAATGTTGATCCAGTCTTTGGGCAAGACCTGGTCTTTTGAGGTCTTATCTAAACCCTGATATAGAATATGGTTTGTCTTTCATTTTCATCAAGAATACAAAAATTCATCTCACACTAAAACACTGTCATACTTCCAAACACTTACTTTAGTTCTACTAAGAAATTGAAGTTTGGCTCAAATTATTCCATCTTTGCCAAAGATTGTGGACTATGCTTATACCTCCTGAGCCCATGATTATTTTAACTAGCAGAGACGATTTTACTTTTATCTTTGGGTCCATGATTGGGCTTGGAGTAATTTCATTGATTTTTAAAAATTAATTTATTTTTATTTTATGTGTATGAGTACTATGCCTGCATTTATGTGAGGACCCCTGTGTTGTACAAAGCCCACAGAGATCAGAAGATGTCATATCTCCTGGAGCTGGAGTTACAGATAGTTGTTAGCCATCACGTGGGTCCTGGGAATTGAATCCCCATCCTCTGCAAGAGCAACCAGTACTCTTAACTGCTGAGCCATCTCTCCAAATCCTCACTGAATTTTTAATGTAGTGAATTTTATGAGTTGGACAGATGTTTGAGGGTATATACCTCAGTGTCCCAGTTTGGGGGTTTGTTTGTTTGTTTGTTTGTTTGTTTGTTTGTTTTGAGACAAGGTCTCCCCATAGCCCCAGCTGGCCTGGAACTCACTATATAGACCAGGCTGGCCTTGATCTTACAGAGATCAGTCTGCTTCTGCTTCCCTAGTGCTAGGATTAAAGGTGTGTACCACCATGCCCGTCCAAGTTTCATTTTTCACTTTTACGCCTGGAACTCACTATATAGACCAGGCTGGCCTTGATCTTACAGAGATCAGCCTGCTTCTGCTTCCCTAGTGCTAAGATTAAAGGTGTGTACCACCATGCCCGTCCAAGTTTCATTTTTCACTTTTATAAATCAAGAAACTGAGAGCACAAAAGTCATGTTATCACGAATCACAGGTTAAGCTGAAACTGTCTTTTAAGTAGTAAACATTTCTTCAACATCTGTTCTTTTTTCTGTATCTGCGTCTTCCTTTGATGCCCTTAAAAATAGCAATATTGTGTTATTAATTTCTGAACTTCTAGGCCCTGGCTGAATGCCAAGCAAAGAGGTATTTCATTGCATGCTTATTGAATGAATGAATAGATGACAGGACACATGATATCAATTTGATGTTCGTTTATGGTATGCCATCTCCTCTACCCACACAACAGCTACCTACAGTAGCTGTTCCTCATCTTGAAGTTAGGTCACTGTGGTACAGAGATGTCAAAATCCAATAACTAGTGGAGAGGTGGAGCCAGGATTTGAGCCCAAGCACTTTGGTTCTGAGCTTTTCCTCCTGACACTGAGAAAGATAGTCTGAGAAAGTCACTATCTTCCACTTCTCTCTAAAGTCTATTTGCAGGACAAATTAAGACACGGTAAGACTGGGTTTGAGGATTTGGGTCAGTGGAAGAACACTTACCAATGTAAGGCCCTGGGTTAGGTCCCCAGAATCAGAAAAAAAAAAAAAAGAAAGAAAGAAAAGAAAAGAAATATATATGGACACTGTAGGACTAAGTAAGCAAATGCATTAGTCTAGCTGCTCAAAAGGGGCCTTCCTTGGACTGAACCACCATGCTCTGAGTTGAGATTTTATACAGGTCACACTAAAAAGTGGCTGCGATGAGCCATTTCTGTACGTATCACCACACCCTTGATGGAGACTCGGTGCTCTTCTCTAAAATCATGCTGCACAGATGTTGCTTGGGGAAAATGTCTCCCTGAGAGAAGCCAAGACCTCTACAGCATATGCTGATTTCCTTCTTGTCTTCACCATATTAGAGCAATGTCTGATTTAATCATGAGGGAAACACGAGACAAATCCAAATTGAATAACATTCTAAAATATTGAAGTCCGAAACAGTCAAGGTCATCACAAGTAAGCAGAGTCTGAGAAAGTGCCACAGTCGGAGGAGCCTGAGGCGACATGATGACTAAGCTGTTCTCTGAATGGGATGGTGAAACCCAAAAAGGACCTTAGGAAGAGAACTAGTGAGATTCAGATGGAGCACGGACATGAGCTCACAGGATGTATATCGAAATTGAGTCAGTGGTGTAACAAAGACACCACTATAATATAAGGTGTTAGCAATGGGGAAAGGAGGACGTGCAATACACAAGGACACTCCAACTCTACCACCGCAGCGTGACTGTGATTCTGAAACTACGCTAAAATCAAATTTGTTTTAAGTGTTGACCAGATGAGAAAGAGCTTCTCTGTCCCTAGATAGGAAAGTAAAAAGTGATTAAGATATCTATTTTCCCCATATTAATTGACACATACAAGACAAACAAAATTAAATGACAGTATTGTTATTTATAGAAACACAGCCTGATAACAGCAAAAATAACAGATAATGGCAAGAAAGTGTTTCTAAATTAATTAGTGAAAGTATCTTGTACACAATAGTGCTCATACACAAATATTGAAATATTTTATAAAGCTATAGAAAACTAAAAATGCATAGGAACAGACATAAATTAATGGAACAGAAGAGATACCAAGAAAAAGAAGCAAGAATATCTCATTTAGTATATTATAACTAATTGATAAATAATTGTGCCAAAAGGGTGGAGAAATTAATTGTTAAAATTCCAAAATAATTTTAATTGATCTTAAGAATGGTGTCTAAATGAGCAAGCATAAACAAGAACAAGGAAAATGTCATTTCTATGTCCACAAACAGAAACATAGTTTAAAAGCGCCCAAAAAATGGGAGAGAGAATGGGGAGACTGTTCAGCAGGTAAGAGTGCTTACTACACAGACCTAAGGGCACAAGTTCAAATCTTCAAAACCCATGTAAAAGACCAGATTTGGGAGGTGGGGGGACCTGGAGAGATAGCTCAGCAGTTAAGAGCACTTACTACTCTTCCAGAGGACCCTGGTTCTATTCCCAGCACACCCATGGCAGTTGACAACCATCTGTAATTCCAGTTACAGGAGATCCACTGCCCTCATCTGGCCTCTTGTAGTGTACTTACATGCAGGAAAAAGACTCATATACACAAAATAAAAAATAAATAAATATCTTTTAAAACCAGGACTAGCTGCATATGTGTCTATAATCCCAGCACTGAAACTTGGGGGCAGAGATAGAAGGATTAGTAGGGTTCCTGGCCACCTGGCCACCTCCAGGTTCAATGAAAGATCTTGTCTCCAAAGAATAAGGCAGAAAGAGCCTGGAGAGACAGCGTGGCAGTTAAGACCACTTCCTGCTCTTGCAAAGGACCTAGGTTTAGTTCCCAGCACCCACACCAGACAGCTCACAACCACCTGTAACTCCAGTTCCAGGGGATCCAATGTTCTCTTCTGGTTTCTGTGGGCACTACACACTGATGGCATATATATACAGACAAGCAGGCACACACATATACACATAAATTAATAAATTAATTTTTCAAAAAGAATAATGCAGAGTGATAGAGCAGGACACTCAGAATTTTCCTCTTGTCCTTGCACATGTATAGGCACACACAGGTGTACATGGATCACATACACTCACACACAGGTTTTTTTTTTTGACTGAGGGTAAAAATACATTTATAATACATATGACCAACATAAGATTAATATCCTTAGTACATCAAAGAAGAAAGCAATAAGAACAAAATGAACAGAAGCAAGAGCAGTGCCAATAGAGATGTAAAAATGTTCATCGCTGGTAATCACAAAAATAATATTAAAGCAGGAATTTGGTTGTATCCAGTTGACAAACAATGAGATAATAAAAGGTGTTGGCAAAGATATGTGGAAATAATAATTTCAGTACAATGCTTGTGGGAGTCTAAACTGGGACACTCTTTTAGGAGGACAAGTTTGTAAGGATAATAGCAATAATAATGTTGATAATAGCTCAGGGATTTGTACTTGCTGTAGGTCAGAGCACTCACCAAGTAATAAGCCATGTGTATTTCCTAGCAACTCAAGGAGGCACTGTTGTTCCCCACACTCACCTGGAAGGAATTCAGTCATCCTGAGATCCTCTGAGGCCATTCAACCAGCAGGTGGCAGAGGTGGAATCCAGTTCTTAGTGGTCTGATTCCATAATGTCCTTACAGGAACAAAAACACAAGATTGTGCCCCTGGGTTTGCTTCTAAGAATTTGCCATAAGAAAATAGCTTAGGACCAGGGAAATGGTTCAACAGGTAAAGGTACCTGCTGCCGAGCCTGAGGACCTGAGTTCAAGCCCCCGGGTAGAAGGAGAGAACCAACTTTCCCAAGTTGTGCTCTGACCTCCACATGTATGCCAACACACATACACTCAGGTGCACACAAAAATAAACAAAATAAAGAAAACAATTGACTGTGTTTACAAACCTATACAAGGATGTTTATTGCAATTTTATAACAGTAAGGAGAAAAGCAACAGTATAAATTATTGATAGAGAATTGATTAAAGGTTTATCTATACAATGTCATAGTATTTGACCAATGAAACAAACTATAGAAAAACAATTATATATTATTGTTCAATGAAAAATGTAGCTTCTAAAATAATAAATACGGAATTATATACTATAAAATAATACCAAGGTAATCTAGACCTATAGACAGGTTTTACTTTGTGATTGATACTATCTATATTTTACAAAAGTTCTAAGTAAACATTGCTTTTATGATCAAAGTTATACATTTTGGCTGGGCTTGGTGCACATATCTTTAATTCCAACATCTGGAAGACAGAGGTGGGTAGAGCTCTGCGAGTTTGAGGCCAGCCTGGTTTATACAATGAGTTCCAGGCCAGCCAGAGCTACATAGTGAGATCCTGGTTTGTTTGTTTGTTTTTTAAAGAAAATTCACATTTTATTTAGATTGAAATAAACTATACAAAACTGATTTTATTCACTAAAAATAACAGCAATATTTTCTGCATTACTTTTTAGTTAAACCCACAAAACATTACTTTTTATAGGTTTCGCTTATAAATCAAGATGAGGCAGTAGATATAATCATGGTTTAAAAAGACAGAAGAGTCAGTATATCCACTGAGAAGCTTATAAAAGTATGGGCTCAACAAAGGAATAGATAGAGCAACACGTTTTTTGTATATATAGAAGGAACTCAAAGGAACAAGTTACAGATTTAATGGCAGAGCCTGGATCCTGGTTTGTTGTTTGTTTTTTTTTCAAAGTTAGATATTTTGTTCATCATTGAAAGAAAGAAAAATAGCTTAGAAAAACAACGTGTTCTTTGGTAGTTGGAAGTAAGAACATTATTTTTAAATGGAAATTTTTAAATGACATACATTTATAGGTTCTAAATCATAGCCATATTTTGATACGTGTATACATTGTGCAATGGCTAAATGGAAATAATATATGCAAAACTCTTGCTCATTTGATTGCTGTGTCTGATCTGTGTTTTCCTCAGCTGTTTTTGTGTTTCCATCTGATAAACTGTGTAATATGCATACCCTTTTGTACAAGCTTAGTAATGGTTTATTGACAAACAAAATATAAAGAAAGATTCTTAACTCAGACATTGGAGATAACAGGAGATAACAGTTCATCACAAACACAAGCTAAGTGAAGTCTCTCTAATTTTCTCCACATGCTCATGTTTTCCAGACCTTTGAGGACAAGTCCAGACATATTCAGAGCTAGAAGGACAAAAGGGTGCTCTGGCCCACCCCAGGACAATGGGCTACCAGGGACCCTGCTCTGCCAAGCAGCCTCCAGGCCTGGATCAACCCCTACAGAGGGACTTGGAATATGTGGGTGGTGGTGGATATGATGGGAAGTCCCTTCTCAGCATGTGAAAATAGAGCATCAGCATCATGCTTTGCCTGACCTCCACATCCTTGAAAGCTGAGGCCACCCAGTTAAAAGTAGTATGTGACAGGTCTTAGCTTTCTAGCCCACATGGGGCAGTGTTGCTCAACTTTTACAGTGTGCTGAACCTTTACTCCTGCAGTGATGGTCCTCTCCAGAGGCAGGCAGCACCTTATGGTCTACCAGCCACACTCATGCCCATCATCCCACTTGAGGCTGTGAACAGCCTACAGAGAATGCTGTTGCTAGCCCTTGTGACCATGCCCTCTGCTGTCTCTCTAGCATCCAGAACAAGTGTGTGAACTGAATGGAAATAGACCATCAAATGGATACCTACTTCTCTCAGTTATGGTAGAGATAAACTCAAGTCTTGGTTTAAAGTTTTTAACAAGCGGCTATCACATCGTAGAGGATAAAGAAAGCACCTTAAAAAAAACTCAAAGAATTAAAATGTGGAGTTGTGGAACCCTAGGGTATCCTATTTCCTGGTTGTGTAGATTACAACTGCCTCAAAGATCCTAAGACCCAAGGGCCTGAAGGCAGCTGAAGCCTTGCAGAGCAGGGTAAGGGCATAGCCCATTTCACCACAGTCCTTTCCACCCATTTATTCTTCCAGCTGAGTAGGTAAGAAACCCCTTGCTTTGTCAGAAAGAACATGATAGGCAGCCCCCAAGAGACCAGGTTGCTAAACTGCCCCATGAGCTTCCCAGGCAGAGCCAGGCCTGCCCTGGGAGGAAGCAACATTTCCAGAATGGGCGATGGATTCCTGCTGGTCTGGTCTTTTCCTTAGATGAAAGCAGGAGGTCACTAGTCCCCCAGCAAATTCACAGGTCTCACCTGCTACCTGCATCCTGTGAGAAGGGTTGTCTCTTGGATCGCTCCTACACCCCAGGGTACCTACTTATCCCTCAGTCCCCAAGCAGGACTCAAGGGTCATTTTTCTACAGAATGAGTCTTATCTGGGCACAAAGCAACATAGGTCACAGGGTCTGCTTCTGTAGCTGTACAAAGTGACTCTGAGCCATCACAGGAGGAGCTGCCTGACTTTTTTCTGCTTTCAGAAGACAGCTGTCATTGGACAGTCAGACCTGGTGCACACTGGAACCCATAAAGGTTCAAGCATAACCGTAGTGTGATGGAAGATGGGAGCAACCACAATACTTAATCCACAAGTTATTTTAAGAATGATATGAAATAACTGTGTCAGCTGGTCAGAACTAAGCTATTCAATGATTTGTTTGTTTCATATGATAGTGTCACACAGGCTAATGTGACTAATCAAACTCAGTCATCCTTACTAAGGTCCACCTTCCGATCTTCCCCAAAGCCATTGCCAGGCCTGTTGGTTCTGATGGATCCAGCCTCTCCTCCCCTCTCCTCTCCTCTCCTCTCCTCTCCGCTCCTCCCCTCCCCTTCCCTCCTCTCTTCCTCCTCTGCCTTTCTCTCCTCTCTCTCTCTCTCTCTCTCTCTCTCTCTCTCTCTCTCTCTCTCTTCTCTCTCTCTCTCTCTCTCTCTCAGCAACAGGCCTGAGTCATGCTCAAGACAACTCAGCTGTTCTTTGGAATGCCAATATTTGAAGAAGTAACCTAACTTGTAAAATTAAAAGGCAATCATATTTCTTTCCTGTATAAAAATCCCTGTGGCTACTTAGTTCTTTTAAGATTAAAGTTAAAACTCCTTAACATGACTTTCAGGCTCCTCTGTGATGTGACCCACCTCACAGCCCATCCTTCCATACTCCTGCAGTGGCCTGTACAAGTGCCTTACCACCCCAACACTTCGCCAAAGCCTCTGCCCTTTGCCTCCACCCTGTCACCACCTGTTTTGTCTCTCCTATATATTCTCTGAAAGATCCTAGCCCTGGCATCTTTTCTTCATGATGTCAGACAGGTCAGTATGACCAGTCAAACTCGGTCATCTGTACCAAGATCAGAAGATACGCTGATCTCTCACACAGGCCCATACATTTTGTGAGAGTGGCCAGAGTATATGCATGTACAATACTCTCTCCTGCAACCAACCATTTGCATTTCTGCCCTCCACTGGGCAAGGTGAAACCTTTGAGGGCACAGGCTGTGTCTTTCCAGCTTTGTAGCTCCAGCTTCTGTCTCGATGGATGAATAGGGTCATTTATTTTTTACTCCAGCGTGGTTTTTTGAATCATATTTTCCATTCCAGTCCACCTACAACATACTACCACTTCGTGTTAGCTGATCATTCTTCCAATCCCAGATGCAAGGTTCCCACCTTAGCTTCTCTCCTGGGCATCCAGTATAACTTGACCACTTGTCCATCAGATACTTTTGTATCTGCACTGGCACTCAACCACATTTACATTTATCTCGTGTGGGAAAACACCACAGATGCTAATCATGGTGGCAATTTGTAAGGATTAGGAAAGTATTCTGGAGGTTGGGCATGGTGATGCATGCCTTTAATCCCAGCACTCAGGGGACAAAGACAGGTGGAGTTCTGTGAGTTCAAGGCCAGCCTGGTCTACATAGTGAGTTCCAAGCCAGCTGGAGCTATAGGGAGACCCTGTCTCAAACAGACCAAATAAATGTATTCTGGAAACAAACCTCTGTCTTAAGGAGGCATAGCAAGTTAAAGCTTTTTGTTTTGGATTCCAAATTCATTCCATTAATCGTTTCTTGTATATACAAGTGCATCTACTTTGCCTAAAATTGTTCCACTTGAATCACAACAGCAACAACAAAACAATTAAATTTTAGTTTTGGGTAAAGAAATAGGAAGAAGCAAAATCGGGGGAATTATTTACTAGGAGAAAAAGAATATGTGTTTTTACCATAGACCAATAAAACAAATTGGTGGAGAAGAGCTTGAAACCGTTACTCATCACTTAGCTAAGACAAATCCAGTGAATACTCCAGAGGCTGAAAGTAGCAAAGGTAACAGGGATAACAACAGTTCTATAGCCCTCTGGTCAGCAGTGAGCCCCAGAGTAATACTGACATCTGCTGAGTATGTTCTCTGCGTTAAGCAGATACTACATGCCACATGGACTGTCATTTGCAACTGTATCCACAATCTACTATTTATAGTTTCTGCCCTTTTGCATCCACTTCCTTATGAATAAAATCGGCATAGTCATGGTGACTGAATTAATTACGTGGGAGTGCTTAGGAGAGAGTCCAACAATGTAGTAAGTCCTCCCAAAATGTGTCCCTCTCTGCACTCCTAAAGTTAGTTACCATTCCTAATGGAATCTGCCTGAGAATTTACTCTGTGGCTCAGGCTACTGAACAAACAGAAATAAAAGAAATAGGAGACAGATATTTGCTTATTATCATCGTATTTTTCTTTATTTGAATTAGTTTATTTGTGTGTGAGAGTGTGTATGTACATGTGTATGTGCATGTTTGCATGTGTACAGAGGCCAATAATGTGTGTCCAGTGTACTCCTCAATCACTCTGCCTATTCCTTTAAGGCAGGATTTCTTCCTGAACTAAGGACTTGCATTTTTAGACTAGACTAAAATCTAGACCTGGACTAGAATCCAGCAAGCCCCAGTGATTCTCCTGCTCCCTCAGAGCTGGGGCTACAAGCATGAAAAGGGCACCTGGCTTGTTACCTGGACGCTAGGATCTGAACTCTGGTCCTCATAACTACACAGCAAGTGTCCCTAACCACTGAGCCATCTCTCCAGCCCTGCCATTGTATTTTTCTAATAAAGTCTTCCTAGTAATAGAATGTAACAATTGTGTTTCTTATCTATCTTTCAGGAGCTAGCTCATTAAGATACATAGAGAACGTAAATAAAGATGGGCTTGTTCTGTTTGCAGTCACTGAAGTCAAGCAGCCTGGACAGAAATGGCTGTGTAACTGTGGCAGATCCAGCCTTTAAATTGTTGAAGAATACTGGTGAGCAACAATGTGACGTTATGCCTGTTGACAGGTGTGCCAGGCATGTTTCTGAATGTCTACATAAATTAATTCATTCACCCCACAGATAGGAGTATGTTACATTCCTCCTTACAAAAGGGGAAACTGAGGCTAGAACAGTTTAATAATTCAGATTCCATGACTAAGAGGTTGCAGATCTGTTGTCTGCATCCAGTTGTCCCAGCTCCAGAATCCATCCTCTTAATCATTGTGTTAATTTACTACTGAGTAAAAAGACAAGGGAAACAACGATTAAAATATACTATTACAGCAAATCATGAGCAAGATATACCACATATCATTTACAAATACATACATAAAGGCAATGAAATGTTGTACACAAAAGACCACGCCAAATTCTAACATTGGCTGCCTATGTGAAGAGGCCATAGAAGCAAACGCTGGGACTGGTAACTGGGAAGAATCTCACTCTGACCTAAAATAGCCTGATGTTTAAAAGAGAATGCATTTCACTGTTGTAGAATGGTTTAAATCTTATTAAATAAAACTGAATAAAATAATCAGAGGAACCAGCTACTTCTGCATTAAATGAGTTCTCTAATGTAAAAGCAGAAAAAGAAAAAAGAAGACAGTCTTTGATTATCTTAAGGCACTCTGAAAGGGATTCACCTCTTATGAAAAAAAAAACCAACTCTATAGGCTCCACAGTAAGTTCATCATCATTCACCCTTAGATCTTTATCCCACCCTCTTCCCCAGTTCTGTGAAAGACAATTCTTCCATTTACTTAAATGTAATTATAATTCCTTACAATTTCATCTGGTTTTTTTCTAACTCAAAGTTTTTTATTGACACAAAGTAATTTTAACTTTTCTTCTGAGGACTTTTAATTGTGTGTATCCTCTAAGTCACTTCTCCAACTAGTTGTGACAGTGGTGATGATAAGACTGGCCTAACAGTGAGGGAGTGATGGTGGGCGTGATGGAAATGCTGAGATGGAGGGTGGTAGCGATGATGAAGGTGCTGGTGCTGGTGACAATAGTTGAGGGAGAGTGTGATGGTGGTGGAGGCTGAGGATAAAGTTGATGTGGTAGAGATGATGGTGAAGAGAGGCTGGTGGTGGGCTTAGGTGCTGGTCGGAGGTGACAGTGGTGATCACGAATAGTGGTGCTGGTGTTAGTGATGATGAGAAAGGATGAAAGCAGTGCAGTAGCAGCAGTGGTGGTAACAGTGGAGGCGATGGCGTGCCAAGAGCGAGAACATTGCTAAGGTGGTGGATGTGGTACTGGCGGCTGTGGAGGTGGCAGTAATGAAACTGAGAACAGGTGCAGATGGCATTGCTATTCCTTGCGTGGGGTGGTTAGGAGAGTGCTAGGTGGTGGTTTGGATGGTGACCATGAGCAGGGGTAGTAGTAGGAACAGGGTGCTGATGACACTCATATAGCAGATGTGCTTGACATTTGCATAGAATTGAAAGCGAGGGCAGCATAGACATGGAGGCAGTGGTGTTGGTGGTGATGTAAACAAAGAAGCCAAAGGTATAACGCAAAAACTAACTCTGTATCAAGAGCTACCAAAGTACGGAGAAAGAAGTAGAGACTGAGAACAGCGAACAGAGTGACCTCCGGGTGGGGTGGATTACAGGACTTCACTTGGTCCTTTCCGGCCACCGAAGTTTGCGCTAAACCTCAGCCTTCCATATCTACTCTGTTTTGGGTTTGTATAGGAGGTTAATCTCTTCCACGTACTTGAAAGAAAACCTGGAAGAGAGTGGGCTGGTTATACCAGTATATCCTGCTGAAAACCAACTTCTAATGGTAATGATCATGATAGTGGTAGTGGCTTTCTTTCTACTTTTTTATTTTTTTTAATATTTTCTTTATTATTTTTATTTCATGTGTATGAGTGTATTGTCTGTACGTATGTACCTGCACCTGTTTATGCAATGCCTGAGGAGGTGAGAAGAGGATGTCAGATACTTAGGAACTAGAGTTACAGACAGTTGTTAGTTGCCAGGTAGATGCAAGGAATCAAACCTGGGTCCTCTGCAAGAGCAGTCAGTACTCTTAACCACTAAGCCATCTCTCCAGCCCCTGTAGTAGTCTTCTTAGCCCACCCTGGGTAAGCTGTGTCCAGACCTGCCAGAGCCTGGCCATACTTATTGCCACTTCCTATGTGGGACGGTCACCAGGTAGGAGATGTGGCCACATTCCAGTATGGTGGCAATGCTCACCAGCCACACCTGTTCCAACACTCCCACAGACACTGATCCCTGCTGAGGACACTTGTCCTGTTCTGCCACAGACTTAGGCTCAGGAGTAAGAAGGTAATTTATTGAAAAGAAAGAAAGAGATAAAAGAAATTTAAAAAAGAAGGAAGGAAGGAAGGAAGGAAGGAAGGAAGGAAGGAAGGAAGGAAGGAAGGAAGGAAGGAAAGGAAAGGAAGGAGGAAAAGAAATTCTTCCCACAACAGCCCATCCAAACAGAGTAATCACAACAGCCATGGCATCTCTGGAACTCAATGTTATTTATAAAACTCATTCCAGCAAAGGCAAGAAGTAATTTGGACTCAAACCAGGCAGACTCCATCTCCATCAGCCAAAGGTTTGGCTGAATCATATCCATTGTCTCATATTTGAATCACTGGGATTAGGACAATGAGAGCAACAATTATTGTCACCCTGTTCTCACACAGCCCTGGTGTCTTACTCTGTGTTTTATTGGGCTTTAAGATCTGACATTGTGCTGAGCAAAAATAGGGATTAAGTGCAGCACCAATATGTTGTGTTCATAACCAACTTGCATGGCAGTGACAATGATACTAGTGGTGGTGGTGCCCAAGGGCTGACTCCCAAGTAGGACTGAGTGACCTACTCACCAGGGCAAGGTTAACTCTCAATGAAGTAGTATCCTTATAGGCCATAAATGCCAATCACCTCCAAAGTTATAGTTCATTCCTCAGTTTCTTACTCTTCTTTCAAAAAAACCTAGTTAGCAAATCCCCCTGAATTTTGTGTAGCCTGCATTTAAATGACACCACAGTATGACAGATGCTGGGCTAAGTGCTGGAGGTTCATCAATGAGCAAGTTTCAGTCCTCTCCTCAAAGAGTTCTTAGCCTAGCAAAGGAGATGGACGTGTAACATAAGTTATAAACACAATATGGAAAGTGGGGGTGCTTTTTTGACAGACAAGCTTGGAACATTGAGGTACACAAAACAGTTCCCATGACACAGTTTTAGAGGTTTCTTGTGGAAAATAATGTCTGACTTCATTGAGAATCTCCTTTCCATCCAATGTAAAGCAAGGTTGAGCAGCAATCCCAAGGCCAACCCTGCTGAAAGGATCCATAATAGTCTCCTCCTTTATGATGGAAGTTTAGTAAGTGAGCTAGGGTTTTTGTTTAGGGTTTGTTTGAGAGTTTAGTTTTGGTTTTGGTTTTGATTTTGGTTTTTGAGACACGGTCTCCTTGACCTGGAACTTGAGCAGACTGGCCTCAATCTTACAGAGATCCACCTGCCTCTGCTTTCCGAGTGATGGGATTAAGTGACTGAACTGGGGCCACTTAATTTTTCTGGGGTCTTTAATTTTTTGGATTCCTCAGAGAACTCAGCCTGGAATAGCTCCAAGATTGAAGGACCAACAAAATAACCTTCCATCTCAGAATTTGGGAGGTTTGCACTCTACACATACTCTTTCAGCCCCCTGTGACTGTCCACCAGACAAGAAGCAGGACAGACAGACAGCATTTTCGTGAGGAATTTTGAGAGACAAAAATCATCTAAGCTTTCTGTCATTAAATCTGCAGTCTCTCATTGTTCAAATGGGAAAACAAATAGTGTGGGTCAAACTGCCCGTCACAGCATAGAGCTGTCTTTACACTGCTGAGACAGTATACATGGTCCTCAGAGACAAGGGGAAGGATTTCTTGTTTGTTTGTTTGTTTGTTTGTTTGTTTGTTTGTTTGTCTGGAACAGTATGTCGCAACTAGATCGTTCTCAGAAAATATCTCCTGAAGCTGATGTTGATACAGAACTCCATTATATAGGACTTCAACTTTGGTTTTAAAAATAAAACATGAGAGCTTGGGACTCAGACAAACCTGACTATCAGGGTTATTGGCCAAGATTCAGCTACTTTTGAGTGTTACCTTAGCAAGTTCTTAATGCTCCTCACACTTCACTCCTACCCAAAAACTGTGTGGTGAGGGTCCAATGAGGCACACATGGAGAGCATGAACTGAATGCTGGCACTTTGTGTGAGCTCAGCAGATGGTCATTCTTACCACTGTCAATAGTAGTACTGGGGGAGAACTGGGAAAAAGGGAGATTAGCCAGATCTTTGGTCCATCATCAACTACAGAGAACACGAATCTTTCAGAGACAATTCCCCAACTCACATTTCCAACCTCATCCCTCATTAACACCTGACATTTTTCCAGAAGCCCTTATCTTTCTGCCTGTAACTCTTATCCTTGCACACTATGCGCTGCCTGGGTGGAGACCTGCTCTGAACTGCTATCAGATGAGCACTCTCTAATTTAAATGAATTGTACAATCTTTCCTTGTAGATTTAATCACTCACTCTTTTCCAGTAGCTTTCCCACATAAAAGATCCTGTTTTGTCATCACAACAGCCTCAAAACATGGGCAAATCAAATTCATTTCACACACGAAGAAAAGGTACAGAAAAGTTAAGCAACACATGTAATCTGGCAGCTGGCAAGTAACAAGACCAAGCTTACACCCTGGGATTACTGACACCAAATCAGTCACCAAATTATCACAATGCCAGGACATTTTTAGAAGCAAGCTAGAAGTAGAATGTAAGAAAAGGCTGGGGGGCACTACCAGGTAGATCAGAAGTTTCTAGGACACACTCCCAAAGTGTGCCTCTGGCCTTATCCAAACAAGATGCTCTGGGTCAGCACCTGAGTCTTGAGTTTCCCCAGGTCCAACAATCTTCTTCCCTGAGGAAAAATGGATCTGTTTCTGTTGTGAGATGTGAGTCTGTTCCCACAGAAAGAGATGGATCTCTGTCTGCCAGAAGAGGTGGGTTCATCTAGAATCTTGGCAGAACACGATAGGACCTATGCAACACACATTGCATTTCCCAGGAGACCTGTGGAACAACCCTCCATGTGAAACAGGAAACCCATACTTTTAATAATTCCCAAACTTAGGGAGTGCACATATCTCTTCCATAATTTCTCCCAGATCTATGCACATATTGCTATATATTTAATATGTATCTCTAGGTCGACTCACTGTTTTTACTTACTAAAATTTCTTTAAAAGAAAATTTAAAAAGTGTTACCTTCCTTTCCCTCATTCCAAGCGATCATATCTATAGAATCATATATCTGAAATACCTGTCCGAATGCACATCAAAAGTGATACATGCTACTAGAATAAGGAGGGCTCATGATTCACCTGCACCAAGCACACCAGTTCGTACAGCTCTTCAGCAATCCATATGGGATCTGACAGGGATTTGTGTAGAGTAAAATGAGCTAATTACTGTGGAGTGCAATTAGGTGCCAAGGATAATTTAATCAGACACCGACATCACAATCATGTTGTAAATGAAATAACACCAATAATTCAGAAACCTGTGATGGCAACTCCCTTAAAACTTCTAAAATGCTATAATGTCAGTTATCTACCCCCTTTGAGGGTCAAGATGTCCTCATAATAGCCTCTGGAAGTTGCTAGATTGAGATCAGAGGGTCCAGAAATAGATATGAAGAGAGATTCTCCCCAGTCGAGAACCAGCACTGTTACAACTCTGGACACAGTGTTTCTGTCCTTCCTACCTTCCTTTTCTTTTCCCACCCTGCATTTTCTTCTTTATTTCTTTCTTATCTTTTCTTGTCCTGACTCATGTGCCCACAGACTCTGGACTTCCTAAAGCTACAATGTCATCCCTTCACTTCAGCAGCAATCTTGTTGGAGAGATGAAAAGCAGGAGGAAAAGTTAATAGTGTTCCATCAATCCAAAACACCAAGTATCCGGGACACTAATAATCCAGAAGTGGGCAGCCACCAATTCTTTGTGCTAGCACACATTGTGGCCATGCTGGGCACTGTGCTGGGTACTGTGATGTGACAGTGAATAATTCCTGACTCTCCTTCCTAGGGGACCTCAGTCTAGTGAGAAACAGGATTACAGAGCTACAAGAGGACATACTCTCTCACTCAGACTGAGGTGCTGTGGGAGCCTTCCTGGAGAAGGTAACTGATGAGTATTGAAAGGTACAAAGAAATCATGCAAATCAAAGGAGAGAGGTTCTTTCACAGATAGAGGGAAAAGCACAGGAAAAGACAGGGAAGCACAAAATACCTGATTTGGTGGGCAAGGCAGAGTTGCTATGTTTGGGCAGTGAGTGTTGGGCAGAAATCTGTACTTGATTATGATATGGGGAGACCCAAGAATTTTAGTAGAAGAATGAGGCAAATATAAAGCTCTGCCAGAGACAGAGATGATAAAGAAAGATGCGGGTTCGATCTACAACTGCATTGCTATGCAGAGCAACGCAGTCACCTTGCACACCAAGAATGACAAGTGAGAATCAGCAGCAGCCCCTGGCCAAGGAGGAGTCCAGCAATCCTATCTGCCTTCCCAGGAAAGGGAGCTGATTCTTGAGTAGCAAAGGGATGAGAAGAGAACTTCTGAAGCCTAAAGAGGGTAAGGCTTACATACACACATGACACATGCATCACGAATAGACGTGTAAATATCACATACATAGATGTGTGGACACACAAAGATAAATGTAAATATATCTTATACATAGACACAGGTACACACATATATACACATAGATATGTGTACATATCACACGTATACACAGAGAGAAATGTGCACATTTGCACATGTACTTGCAAATAATTTGAAAGCCAATCAAAACTGAAGAAACCTATCCATGATTTTCGGTTTTCCAACCCTAACAAACAAACCTCATGTCCTCTAAAGTCTGTCCAGTTGCTTTTACCCTTTGCATCCCCAGCTCCCCAGCACTTAGCTGTCAAGTATTCTGACTTCTTTTCAAAATGGGCCCCTAAAGTGTCTTTTCCTTCACCCCAACTTCCTCATGTCCTGTTACCCAAAAAAGAGGCCACTTCTGACTACACACTCCCAGGGGAGTCTGGGAGTCTGGGAAGAAAAGGAAGCATTTAAGGAAACAAGATAGAATTTGTACATAGAGTGGAATCAAGGGTTCCCTGAAGCTAAACAAAGTTTAGGGGTGGAGGCACAAGGTTCTATACAAAGAAGTCAGGGGGACCAAAAAGAAAAGCTCTGAGAAAAGAGATGTGACCCACACACAACAAACCTTCATTCTTACCCACTTTATAGCCAGCCATGCTGTACACACAAAGGACGCTGTGGTCTCCTCTCAGCGTAGGGCAGGGTGACAACCGATGCAATTCAGCAGAGTTCCTGAGTCCAGACACTGCAGGACAGCTGCAAGGTCTAAGTTTCAGGAAGGGCAGTGGGCTATGGAATGTAGCCACTAAAACTAGAGGTCATGGAAACCCAATGGAGTGGTGTGAGGATATCTGCATATCAGTGTCACAGGTTAGGTCAGCTCTAAAAATGGGAGGATTATATAACTTAAGGGAGAAAAAAGAGAGCAAGATGAAAATACCAAAATTTTAATGTCGATTGTATTTGGACACTAGAATTTTAGGTAAATGCTTTGCTTTTGAAATTTGTTGTGAGCCTGTGCTGTTGTTGCTGTTGTTAATGGGTTTTGGTTGGTTGGTTGTTTGCTTTTTCAACAGAATAATTTACTAGAGGTTGAGGGGCCCACCACCAGAGTTCGCTTCCCAGAGCACTTACACACAACACGAACACTTATAGGGACACAGTCACACAAATTAATCTCTCTTCTGGGGTCCAAAGTGACATACATCAGTTCAGGAAGATAGAAGCAATGAAGACTACCCACAAGCCTTTGCTAATCACAAGCAATTATAGACATCCTTGGTAATAACATTCTGAGAACTCCCTCCAGCCAACTTCACTACCTGTCCCTCCTGCAGTACCTCCTGGCTCCTCCACTCTCATCTCAGATGGGGACGTGCTTGCAGGGAGAAAAATTACCAAAATTCTCAAAACTTCTGGCTTCAGTTTGAGATTGGCTGGCACTGGGGATGGACTGAGGCCCAGTGCTGCTTCTCCAAGGCCTGTGGTTCTCATCTAGTTTCTCCCCTGTCTCTGCTTCTGCCTCTCCCCATTTCTCCCTTTTCTCAGTGCAGAGAGGGGCCAGAGGAAGGAGGCTCCAAAGGGGCTGGGAGAGAGGTGAGTTAGAGTGGCATGATGGATGGAGAAACTGAGGCCTGGGGGATAGTATTGTTACAGAGTTTGAAACCACTGGGAAAAAGATCACCAGACTCAATTCAAATTTTAATTGGTCAAATTTATTAGGGCTATAGCCATCAAGCAGTCCCTTAGTCAGATTTAGGATCCATGGCCCCGAGGGGAGGGTGGAACTAACTTTTAAAGGCAAAAACCGCAAATCCCATAGGAATTTCATCACACATGAGGAATGCCAGGTGGTCCTGAATATGGTCAGCATGCCCAAGTTAGCAGATAAGCAAACTACAGAAGCCAAGGCAGGCTTGTGTTAGTTCTTCACTTAAGGAGGTATAGAGACCTTGGCAGTAAGGCATTTTCTGATTAAGTACAGCTGCAGTATCTGGGAAACCCAAGGTCAGCTACTCCAAAGAAAGCACTGTTCAAAGGGAAGCAACTAAGTTCAGGTGCTTAACCTTGAAGCTGGCTATTTTCCTAACTTTTGAAATTTAAAGTGGCTGCTTTATACAAAATGAAGTTACTTTGGCTATTACCATTTGGGGGGACTCCATTTGGGCCACAACACTATATCTTGCTGAGTTTATTGGTGGGCAGCTAATAACTGTAACTCCAGTTCCAGGGGCCAGGTTCAGATCTCTCCCTCTCTCTCTCTCTCTCTCTCTCTCTCTCTCTCTCTCTCTCACACACACACACACACACACACACACACACCTAATACACCTACTCCCAAGATCTCAGCAGAGGAAAGATTATGATTCCATGATTCCATCCTCCAGAGCAGACCAAAAACTAACACAGCTCCTGGCTGATCCAGAAAGCTGACAGTTGGGCCATAGGTAGTCAAAGTCTCTGAGGAGACATGATGCAAGGAATATTTTGAGAAACAAGTCATGGTAAACAAGGGGAATCAGCACCTTGGTGGTAGATAATAGGAGAAAGAAGACTGCCGTGGTTAATTTATTTAAGATGCTTTCTATGGAAAATTAAACCTGATTTTTTAACTTCCCTGGACTGTGATGCTAAATTCTCCTCATCTTCTTAGTTAATGAACAGATGTTCATCAATAGGTACTCTGAGGTACAGGCCTGAGTTGGATGAGACTGTGGAGATTTAGGTATTCCAGTCTTACCTGGATCATATGGGTAGCCCAGAAAGGGAAGCCGCATGTGAATTTTGCTTCCATGGACACTTGAGTTGGAACTCTCTGAACAAACCAAACAAGGAAGTTGCTAGAGATCCACCAACTGAATTTTGGTGGTTCTCATGTTTATAAGCAGTGGGAAAGTTTGTCCCCAAGTTGTCCTTCTGCTTTCAATACATTCCGCTGTTGAAATAAGAACTACAGCGTGGAGGAGCAAACATTATGAATAATCAGTAAGTCTGAAGAAAAAGTGGTCAAAACGGAGACTGGATCCAGAATCCAGTCTTCAGTTGTGAATCCTTAACAGCTTGTTACAATAGAAAGGTGACGCCCAACACCCACTGCAGCCACAGGAAATTTTTGAAAGTAGCACTTCAGAATCAAAATGTTCTCAGGTGAGATGATAGGATCCTGAGTTTGAAACCAACCTGGGTTTTGTGGTGAGACCAGTCTTAAAGAAAAAGAATCAAATGAAAATCCCTTGTCATTCAGTGATCTTGAATGAAGGGGAAATACATGTGTGCACTTCATGCAGTTAAAAGGTATGGATTTAAACTTTTAGTATAAAAAGCCGGCTGTGGTAGCATACACCTTTAATCCCAACACTGTGTAGGCAGAGGCAAGCAGATTCCTGTGAGATTGAGGCCAGTCTGGTTTACACAACAAGTTCCAGGCCAGCAGGGGAGACCCTGTCTCAATCCCCCTGCCCCACCCCCCCACAAAAAAACTTTTTTAGACCAAATACTATAAAAGGCTGTGGGTTTGAAATGCGTCTCCTTTTTCTTTCTCTTCTATTGATTTCCAGATTTCTTTGAGTTTGGACTCAAAACAACATGGAAAATCACCCAAAGGAAATCAAGGGATGGGCTAGTTAAGGATCCAGCATTCTTAAATTACAGACAGCGGTCCAATCCCAAGAAGCATCCAGCTACCATCATTATCTCAGAACCAAGCAGGACCAAGACCGCAAAGCTGCTCCACTCATCACTCCTTCCTTCTAGTGAAGCTTATATATGAGCTGCAGAGGTGGACCCTGAGCCCTCAGGCCACACGGCAGCTGCTTGCCTGTAAAGACTGGGCCTTGCCATTCCTGATGTCCTTCCAGGCCCAGAAACTAGCCCAGGCTAGCAGCTTCCTTCAGCTGGTCAGGATCAGCTACAAAACCTCTGCTGTCACTTTAACTATACCCTCCTCACACTGCCAGCTCCAAGAGGAACACCTTTAGGGGAAATAAAAAGCCACAACTCAAATCTATAAAGACAGATGCACTGAGAGACATGCCCAAGAACCCAGTGTCTGGTCTTTGTTTTGATACGTAGCCTGGAGGAGTGGTTTAGCCTCTTTCTGCATCTATCTCTACAACTGAGAAGGATGATTAGAAAATCTCCACATGCCCTTCCAGCACCTACAGTCCATCTGTGGATAAAATTGCCCCCAGAAGATCTGGAAGCATTCATGAACATTTCCTCTCCTCCCAGCCTCCCCAAGGGCATGGATATCTCCTGGCTGAGGAGGCATCCTCTCCTTCCCACTTTTCCAAAGAAGAAACCTACATCACACTTGGAAAAAAAAAAAAACGAGAGATTAAGAATGAAAAGGGTGAGTCTGATTCTGGCTGTGTAAAACATTCATTTAGTCATTTATTACTTATTTATTGATTGATTATGTGTGTGTGCACATGCGCATGCCATGGCATACCTGTAGTGGCCAGAGGAACAAACTCAGGTTCCTTTACCCACTGAGCAATTTCACCTGCCCTAATTCTGCCTTTGGTATTTAAAGGATGTGGAAATCTGGGCAAATCCATCAGCCTCCACAGGCACCTTATCATCCAGAAATAAGGACGATGTAGGGCTGAATACACAGGACTGTTGAGAAAAATCAAGCAGTGGCAGCAGTAGATAGGCCTAAGAATCTAGTCGCATAAGGTGTCCAGCCCAGGTGAGCACTATCCCTAGCTGTACTGCTCACCCTGTATGCATCTTTGGGTTCTTGGGGATCATTTGAACAATTTGGCTGTAGTCCTCACCACTGGCAAATGAGCTCCAGGAATACCCAAAGAGGGCCGACCTGAGCCCATGTCCTGATAAAGACTCGGTACGTGGGGAACCTTAGATGCAGAATAAAGAAATAACAGGGAGCCTTCCTCAACCACAGCTGTAACTCAAAAAGAAAGACTAGTCTAATGGATGTGTCATGTGCAAGATATCTAACCCATAATAACTGTAGCACAACTGTTCCCCAAGGCCTCAGAAAGGGAAAGTAATGAGGGAGACTGAATCAGTGGATGGGATGAGTTCAAGGAAGCTTCCTGGAGAGGGAATTCTGCCACTCAGCTGATCTCTCAGACCACGAAGCCGTTTTCTTCACTTAATACTCAGGGCAACTACCCCATGAAACTGCCAGCCAGGAAAAAGGAAGAGAACGAAGGGAATGACAGCCCCTGAGACACATCCTATGTCAGAACTGAAAACTGTCAAAACAACTCTCCAAATCTCTGCTCTTGCCATGCTGAACTTGGAAGCTCCTGTCTGCTATGCATTTTACTCTTCAAGAACCACCTGTGTGGTTTTCACTTCGGTTAGGGAAGAAGGTAGCACTCAGTCTTGAGGACACAGATGTGTAGCTCTGTATCCTTAAAAGCTGTGATAACCACATATTAGCTGGAGTTTCCCAGACTCAAGAGCTATAATCTTGCCTCAATCTGGGGACCTAAAGAATGTGCCTCCAGGGCTGGAGAGATGGCTCAGCGTTTACAAGCACTAACTGCTCTCCCAGAGAACCCAGTTTTGTTTCCCAGGAGCCACATGGCAGCTATAAACCATCCTTAACTCTAGTTCCAGGGGATCCGACACCCTCTTCTGACCTCCACAGGCATTGCACAACACGGGTGCACCTACCTACATGCAAGCAATACACTCATATCCATAAAATAAAAATAATAAAATATAAAAAAGAATGTGCCTCCCACCAGAGAAGCATCCTTCTTAGGGTGATTCCAGTTTCCTCCTTTCCTACATCTCTCCCAACAGATCTTGTAAAAACCACCTGACCATACATCATAGTAGTGAACAGTCTTACACTGTTCTCTCCATCCTTCTCCCTTGCTCTGAAGAAGATGCCTGTAGAGGAAGTTATGAGCCCCTTGCAGAAATAAGCTGAGCTGAGAAGCAAGCAAATGTCTCCAACATTTTGTGATTTGTGAATCAGAGGGTGAAATTTCTCCAAAGATCATATCTGTGGTTATAAATGAGCCCTTAACACTCTGAACTGAACCCTGTCACTCTTAATCATCTGAAACTCTTTAAAGTATTTTACTTATTATTTTTATTTTATGTGTATGAGTGTATTGCCTACATGCATGTAAGTGCCCCAGAGTCATGCAATACCCATAGAGGTCAGAAGAGGGTATCTGATCCCCTGGAACTGGAGTTACGGAGGGTTGTCAGCCACCAGGTGGGTGCTGGGATAGAACCCAGGTCCTCTGAAAGAGCAGTCAGTGCTCTCGACTGCTGAGTCATCTCTCCAGCCCCCTGGAACTCTTAAGAGTTCCCTCAATTCCAGTGAGACATACTGAATACCAGTTAATACTAAGAACCTCACCGGCACATTGAACCATTTGCTTTAAGGATCTGCCCCTCTGCAGGAGCAGGGATCGTGACCTAATCTGTCATGCTATACAAATCATATGCGCTAGCAAGCATGCATTTCAGGATTAAGTGCCTAAAAGATATAAATCTTAAAAATTTATCATGCCATGTCTTACAAAACTCCAAATACCTATGTTTCCTAAGTCTACAAAAGCCTATCATTTCCCTACTACTGTGCTAAAGGTGATAATCAGATGTTATGTATACAGGTAATCCAGTAGGAAAATTTTGACCCAGAGAATAAAAAATAGGCTTCTATAATATACATTCCTCATGCAAGATTAGTTCAGGGCTAAGGGCCGCAGATAGGGTACTGCTGTAATACCACATCATCCATCATCTACCTGTTGTCAAAGTGGATATACATTTAGTAAGGAGGGGTTCCTTACTAAATGCTATATAGGGTGGCAAAGGCAGGCACAACACCGTCACCCCCCCCAAAAGAAAATTTACCAAGGAGATCCATATACAACATTGAAAAGTTTTCTGGGTCTTCTCTGATGTTTAACAGGGCACTGTATACCCATGTTGGTTGAACCAATGAACACAGAATTAGGGTTTCAGTTCGGTCTCAAAGAGAGTAGAATAGTAGTTACTACATACAGTAAAGAAGGAAATGGGAGCAAGCGGAGGATGGATAATGGGTCCCAAGACACAGTTAAACAGAAGGAGTAAGTTCCCATTTCTACATCACCATAGGGAGACTGTCATGTACAATTTCTTATATACTTCAAAATAAGAAGTGCTCAGTGGTTCCAGCACAATAAAATGTTGATTATGTTGATCATATCATTTTACAATGTATAACATGTACCTGATTATCACATTCATGGGTGCAGCACCATCCACTCAAGCATGGGAAGCCTAATTTTAACTAGTAGATTCTTTTTTTTTTAACATGATATGAAGCTGAGAAGGGATGGGGTTCTGGGAGAAATTGGAAGAGGGGGTTGGGTATAATCAAAATATATTGTATATATGCATGAAATTCTCAAAGAATAATTTTTAAAATAAATAATAAAAAGGAAATTTAAAAAATTAAGGGCACTTCAGGATATGGCTAGATTTTTTTAAATTACACTTTTGGCTTAGTTTTATTCAGTTGCCACTAGAAAACATTATATTTGGAATGATCATTGCTTATGGTATCAAGTGCATTTGCTTACATGAGCCAATCCAATCTTACATGTTTCCATTCCTGTAAAGATCTGTGGTGCTGGCAGTAGAAGGTGTTGATTATGACTGCCTCAGCAATGACATCACTTGAAATAAGGCTAGTCCAAATTAATACGTGCTGTTAGCATAAAATATACTGGTTTCAAAGAGTTAGTGTGAGAAAAAGAATGTAAAATGTCTCAGAAATATATTTATGTTATAATGTTGCTAGTTGGGTATAGTGAAATAAATAAATTATATTAAAACTCAAAAAAATTATCAAGCACAGTGGAAAATATACACACAAAAAAAATACATAAGGGGCTGGAGAGATGGTTCAGCACTTAAGAGCACTGGCTACTCTTGCAGAGAACTGGGGGTCAGTTCCCAGCACCCACAGGCAGCTAACAACCATCTGTAACTCCAGTTCCAGAGGATCCGACGCCCTCTTCTGACCTCCAGAGGCACTGCACACCCAGATGCACTTACATACATGCAGGCAAAATAGTCATACAAATAAATAAGAAATGAAAGCAGGAGAGGTCTCATCGAAGAGGGAAAGGGAGGAGGGAGGGGATAGATGTGAAAATTACTAAAATTCATTGCATACATGTGTGAAATTGTCAAACAATAAAGTGTAGGAAAAACTATCACTCTATATCACTCTACCTCATAAATAAACAACCATGTGTCAATTAAAAAGTCAACTTAGCCAGTGTGGCAGAGCACGCCTTTAATCCCAGCACTCAGGAGGCAGAGGCAGGTGGATCTCTGTGAGTTCAAGGCCAGCCTGGTCCACATAGTGAGTTCCAGGACAGCTGGGGCTACAGGGAGACCCTGTCTCAAAAAGGCGAAAAAAAAAAAAAAAAGTCAAGTTAATTTTTAGACAATCTGAAGATTATTAGCTCTTTGAATTATTAGCACTTGAGTTTTCCAAATTTAAGAATTCCATACAGAAACAGAAAAAATATTTCCCTCCAAAATGGTGGTAATATGTAAAAGACTAAAACTGCATCTCTATTTCTACCTCTATTTGAACTAGATTGAAATCCTTAACATTCCAAACTTTTGAAACCACTAAAGGAAAACACTTCAAGATACAGGCATGGGCAATGATTTCTCTGAAAAAGACTCCAACCACTCAAGAAAAAAAAAGTTGAAAAAAATTGTAAATTATATTGAACCAAATTATAGAGGTTCTGCAGCACAAAGTAAAAAGTAAACAATCAATAGAGCAAAGGGACCTACAGAATAAGAGAAAAATCTTTGCCCAGGTATTCATTCAGTGGAGGGTTAGAATCCAGAATATATAAAGGATTAGAAAAATTCAATGCCAAAAGAACAAATGATCTAATCAGTAAATGGGCAAATGAACAAAACAGGTACTTTTTAAAAGAAGGTTTACTTTTCTTTTTAATTATGTGTATGTGGGTGTGCAAATGTGGAGATGAAGTTAGTTGTGAGCCACCCAACCCGGTTGCTGAGAAGTGAACTCAGGCACTCTGAAGGGTTACAAGTGCTCTTAACCACTGAGTCATCTCTCCAACCCCACACAGACATTTCCGACCAGCCAAAACGTTCAACATTTTAGCCAACAGGGACATGCAAATCAAAGTTACATGAAGATTCCATGTACTCTAGTCAGAATGGCGATCATCAAGGACACAAACAAACAAACATTGGTAAGATTTCAAGGGACCGGAGACTCCTATTAGTGCTGATGAGACTGTGTATATGCCCAGACACCGCAGAAATCAGAGTATCCTCACAATATTGAAAATACAACTTTTATGTGATCCAGCTATACCACTTCTGGGGATACACCCAGAAGAATCAAGTCAGTTTATTACAGAGTTGCCTGTATATCCCTGCTCACTCATTGCTATTCAGAACAGCGAAGTTACAGAATCAGCCTAGATGTTGGGTGGACAAAGATGTGCAAATATGCATAATGAAATTTTATTCGGCCATAAAGAAAAATAAAACTATGTCAACTGCAGCAAAATTGAAACGAGATCATTGCATTAAGCAAAAGAACCTAGTCTCACAAAAATAAATACTGCATGTTTCTCTAATATATGGACTCTATGGCAGGAAAACAAAAGGCCTTAAATAAAAAGGGATCTCTTAAGGATGTGGAGGGGAAAGATGAGAAGGAAGCCAGAAAGGATAACAGTGGGGACAAATGCAATCAAAGTACATTACACGTATTACAGAAATATAATAAAACTGCTTACTTTGTATAATTAATATATGATAAATTTTAAGAAAATTAAAACAAATGTGGTAATCATTATACAACTATGATACTTATTTTGATACGTAAGGGCAGCTCAGATCACCATCACTTTATAAGAAACATTACTTAAAACACAAAAGAGGTAGGAAGGCCGTGATTTGCTGAATTAAAAATTTCTCTCCCTAAAAATGCCCTACTGACCTCCTGTTACTTAGACTGTTCCTTCAGACTGATGAGCACATGGTAATGGGCCAATGTGGTCCACAGATCAATGCTAGAAGCCATGGTTCACACTTGCTCCCATGTGGCCTGATTAATTAAAAGGACTCCTTTTTATACACATGGTAATCACTATCAGAAGAGCAGCCTACTTCCCTCCCAAGCCTCCATGGCACCTCAGCTTCAAGCTAAGAAACCTGCCTTCTCCAACAAATCCTGGCTTCTCCCTCAGTGAATCCTCCAAGCACAGGAACACCCAGACTCCTCCTTGGTTCACCTGGGTTCAGGCTGTCCAAACTGAGAGGAGTGCCATAAGTTTCTGAAAGCCAAAGTCTAATCAGGATCACTTGGATCATTAAAGCTCCACCATAATTAAGGCAATTTCTTATTGGAATTGTTATTTCAACACAGCTGGGTGGGGCAAGGTTCAAATGTGGTATCTTAATAACAATTGAGTTCCAATGATGAAAGAAGGGGGAGCACTTTATTCTTCATACACAGAGGTGATGCTGCTGGCCCTGGAGTCATCAGGGAAGTTAAGTTAATCCCATGGAGAAGAGTTGAGCTGACTTCACATGCCTTCCTAGCAGACCACAGTGTCACAAGTTGGAAGCAAGGATGTGCTGTCATATAAGAAAATGGCAAAAGGTCAGTCTCACAATCTACGTAACACATCTACACTTTTACATGACTGTTCCTTCTTCATGTGTCTATGAAACAGGTATTAGGACTCCTGTTTGGTACACAAAGTAACTGAGGGTCAGAAAGCTTGATCACTCAGCAGTCAACAAATACCAAGTTCCTCCTCTGTGCAGGCATTACATCAACCACAGTGCCTTTGCCTAAGGTGACACAACTGACAAGTAGTAAAGAGAAGACCCAAACCCAGTCACCAACTCAAACCCATTCCATTCTATGGCTGCCTCTCAAGGTCACTATGTACCACCAAGGTACAATAGAAACAAAAGGCTATGATGGGAAGGATCATCTTGTTAGTTTCCACCTCAGCAAAAAGCAAAGACGATAGTCAATATTGACAATCAAATCATCTACTACCTCCAGAAAAAATTCAAAGTGGGTAAGAAACCCCAACCCTAACTGAAGAAGTGTCAGCAACCAATGGCCACTCGAGGTTGGGAGGGGAAGAATCAATTTCATTTAAAGGTGAGACTCTTGGTGGTTGACCAGGCTCCAGTGGATGACACACCGAAGTGCATTTTGGTACACAAATTTGACTATATGCCTTAATATGTATTTTAGAGTGCATGAAATTGGGCAGAAGATAGTAAGGGAGCACAGATAAGGGAAGGGATCTAAATACTATCAAGATATATGAAATTTGCAAAAATTCTATTTTAAAAAGTAGCCCCCAGAGTCATATTAGTTACAGCACTGTCCAAGATGTACAATCCAGAACTTGAGCTGGGGATTCACGCACCCTTATAACCCAGTAGTCAGGGCATAAACACCCCAGCAAAGAAATTTATGAACGCCAGTGGAGAAACTGTGGCAGAACAGGGATGGATTATGAAGTTTTAAAGATTTCCAGAATAATGAGATCAGAAATCAAACAGAATTAAGAGATACTACTCCTTGAACTAGAAATGAGATCTCCAGTTTGATGCAGTTACCTCAAGAGTCTGGCACCTATTCCTCAAGTACAGTCCTCTGGTTATGGCATGTGACCCATGCCAGAAGTTTAGAAAACAATTTGTGCCATCCACTCTAGCTGGTCATCCCCAATGACCAGCCTGCCCACAGTTGCATCAATGAAGGGGCCAGTCATGCACTTGGGACTGCCTATCCCAAGAATGCCAAAAGCTTCATGAATGGGCCACCCCGTGGCTGCAATCACCGGTAGGTGGGGCCAAAAGTTATTGGTCACGTAACTGGGGCCAGACACACGAGAAGGTACTTGATCAATAGATGAGTCAGAGCAGGCAAAGAGTATAAAACCTCAGGAGCTCCAGTGCTCCTCACATCACCAGCATCTCCTCTCCTCACTCACCCTCCCTGGTGCTTCGGGTAAGTGTGGGCTCTCCTGGCTGTCTGGTCTCCACAGCTGGCCTTGCTCAGCTTGCAAGGCCCACCTTCCCTTTGGAAGCTTCAGGACCTCAGTCTTCTCTACTGCACTCATGTTGACAGGCGGTTCAGGAAAGGCATGAGGGGTGAGCTGAGGCAGGGCGGGTGACGCTCCTGGTCTTCTGTCCGAATGTTAAAACTCCACCAAGGTACAGCTATTGCCTACCTCTCTGGCATCCCAGGGTCCAGAGAGTGCTAGACACAGGAGGACTGACTCTGCGTTGGCTATTCAAGGCAGCCTGCCATGGGCTGCATGAATCCCGCGAAACTGTCAGGAGAGCCTGAACTCACAGAGAGTAGGAGGGATGTCAGAGAATGTTGCTAATGGGTAAGGTTTGAGGAGACATAAATCCAAGCCCTGCTTTACAGAGGCAGACGTTCCTCTGTTGGGGAGTGACTTGTGAGGTGCTGGGATAAACTTTCTACTACCTGCAGTTCTCTACCAAGCTTAGATTCCAAGGACATCATCAAAAAGGTGTCTGCTTCCTTCTGGTCGTATGTGCTGCTCCAGGGTCCTTCTCCCGTTTGCAAATAGGACCACAGTAGAGCCTGCCTTGTCTAATAATGGGTCCTTGGATCATATCCTCACTTGGCGGACAGACTGAGTTTAAACTAAGGGCTTTTGCGGAGAATGAGTACAACAGTCCTGTGATGTCCAAATAGCGCCCACCCCCTTGTGCTGGAAATGGGTAAAGTCCCAGGTAGAGATTTATTGCAATTTTCTCTTTTAACTTAAAGAATCAGTACTGAGATTGGAAGTGCCCTGAGTGTTCTTTTATGGAAGATGAGAAGAGGGCAGGTGTGTGGGTGACCTGGCCCCTCCCCCAAACCATACAACAGAAAACAGGCAGAGAGAGACGGTGGCACCACTGGGTGGGCTATTTAAAGCTTGTTGAAAACCTTGTGATCCCAGCCAAGCACTCTTCCGCACCTGAGCAGGGTCAGAAGACCGGTCTGGGTAGGATGCTAGGAGTGAGCAGGATTTTGCCATGGATACAGCCGCCTCCTTCGCAGCATCCTCCTGCTGCTGGTCCAGTGATGCTCTTCTGCTCTTCTTCCAGGGTTCCCCCTCACCTTAGAAAAGATGTCTCACCAGAAAAAGCAGCCCACACCCTGTCCCCCAGTGGGATGCGGGAAGACCTCTGGCGGAGGCGGCGGAGGCGGCGGCGGCGGCGGCGGCGGCGGCGGCGGCTGCGGCTTCTATAGCGGCGGCGGCGGCGGTGGCTCCAGCTGCGGCGGGGGCGGCGGGGGCGGCTGTGGAGGCGG
>NW_008330926.1:5285403-5287257 GCF_000622305.1 Nannospalax galili | reverse complement strand
GGCGGCGGCGGCGGCTCCAGCTGCGGCGGGGGCTCCTCTGGGGGTGGCTCCGGCGGTGGCAAGGGCGTCCCGGTCTGCCACCAGACCCAGCAGAAGCAGGCGCCTAGCTGGCCTTGCAAGTAAGCCAGGAACGCCCCGGAGACAGAAGACCTGGAGGTGTTCTCCGTGGGCGCCCATGGGCTTAGCGTTCTCATGAGATTGCCAGAGGTTTCCAGATCCTTCCTGTCTTAATTCCCCTAGAAGAAGCCAATGAGTTCCTCAAACTGCGTCTTGTTCTGCAGATTTTCCCTCTTGGTTTCTGATTGACTACCTCCCAACTCCAGCGCCTCCTCAGTCAATAAATTTGCAATTCATGAGAATCTCTGAGTCTCCAGTAGTCTTTGTAGCCTCCAAACTCACTTATTCTGTCCTTCCATCCATTTATCCAACAAGTGTTCCATCCAGACGTGGGAAGAGTGGATAGATGGGATCTAGCTGAAGAGGAATAGCTGGCAAACGGTAGGCAAGGATGTGAACACTCTTCTCAAGACATCCCCGACACTCCAGTGGGATCGACAGTCACCAGGGTAGGCTCTGACATCTTCATAAGGCAGCCTGCCGTGGCATGGTGCTATTTCTTATAGTGCAGCCTGGAAATTCTGGAAGAAGGGGGGCTGCATTTTAGAACACCGGCACTTGCCAGCCGGACTAAGAGGAAAGAAACGCAATGAGGCTCCTTTGAAACTGCCTTTGTCCCCACCACCCCTTTGGCTCTTCCACTCCTTCCTAACCCTTTCTGCTGGAGAACCCTTTCCACAGATTTTACTTAACTAGCTACAGAAAGTTGAAGTCGGTTCCTCGTTCCAACTAGAGGAGACACATCTGGATAAGAAGTTCCCCGCCCAGGAACCTTTCTGTTCACTGTACCCACTTTTCCCTCTCCATGTAGCTCTTTGTGGTCATGAGTCCCCTACCCAACCACCAGCACACAACCCGTGATAGAGCTCTGAGGCAAAAAAGATCCCCTTTATTTTCTCAAGATTGGCAGTCCTTAAACGTGGTGCCTGCTTAATGCTGCTTTCCTGAATATTGGTACTCAAGCAGAGGACAGCCTGGATATTTTATTCTGATAGCAAGCTATTATATCAGATATTCAAGAGCTTCTCCAGGGTGTAAAGCAGGCTATTGAGAAGTATGGGACAGAAGGGAAGCTCTCTTGAAGGATAGACTTTCATCCAACTTGGGAAGATATATTTGTACAAGATGTTCAGCATCAGTATCACAATGGTCACTGGAAAACATATGAAGCTTCCTAATTAACAAGAAAAAAGATGTAGTTGCTCCAAGGGATGTCAACTACACAGACATCAGTTGAAACACAGACCATCAGCCTAGCCAGATTTTGTATTATATTCAGATTTTACCAGCTTTAGGTAAATACTAACTTACTGATTTACTTATAGTAGAACTTGTGCTATATTAAAAGGCCAGGGTAACATTCCTAGCTAGTTAATGCTAGAAATATGATCACCACTTAGTGCTGATCACTCTTCCACTTCATTTTGTATCACTGACAGAGATCAAAACAAGTAGCAACCTCAATGACATAGCAATGCAACCATTGCATTTGTATTAGATAAATTTCTTCTTTGACAATTTCATAGGTGTATACAGGCATTCAGTTTACTCTCACTCCCTTCTCTAGCTCCTTTCTACCACTGTCAGCCCCTTTCCTCCCTACAAACCCCTTTCCACATTCTTTTTTCCTTTTTCTTTTTTTTTAATTTTTTTTTTTAGAAGAAGCATTTCATTACAGCTTTAACATACTCAATAACAGTTTTCAGAGCAAAGATACATCTCTTTCAAAAGTGGCTA
>NW_008330926.1:5284028-5285380 GCF_000622305.1 Nannospalax galili | reverse complement strand
AGTTATACAATACTGAACTCAGTAAAAGACCTGTAAGACATAAAATTGAATGAGTTTTTAACCTTTAAAAAAGATCTCCATTTCATTTCAGAATATATTATTCCTTGCAGAAAGGCTCATTGTTTTTGCTACTAACACTGAGATGTTGGCGCATGCATCCCTAATCTGTATGTATTTGATTATTACTAGTCATAATCAGTTGTACTCCGATCCTTGGCACCTGTGTATGTCTGTAAAGTCATCAGGTAGATTTCAGTGGTAATGTTTATCACTTCTACTAATTAAAATGATGTAAATTTTTATGCTTCCTCCTCAAATATAATTCGTTTTTTTTAATTTGTTGGTTTGCGTGTGTGTGTGTGTATGTGTGTGTGTGTATCACATTATTGATTACTCCCAAGATAAAAGTGCCACTATTGCACCAATGATGTATGCTATGCTTACCATTGATGTGGTTATTGGGTCTTGAAACTGGTATTGGATTATCTGTTAATGCTTTCCCTTGGCACCTTCATAGTGCTCTCCAAAGCTATGAGAGCCAGCCTTCAGAGGAAGTGGCTTCAGGTCAGTTTCAGCTCTATTGCTCCAAATCCTGTGTCCAAAGTATGTTCTGCCTTCTGCAGTAGGGTCTTACCCTCAAGTTATGGGAGGGCATCAGGGCTGTGGCCTAAGTAATTTTGGGAGTCTTTTGAGCCACCCTGGCCAACAACTCAAAAGAAGGTATCTTCTATCTGGCACTGTTGGACTCTTAAAAATTTATATTGGCCCCTTTAATCTTTGGTTATACTTTCCTTTTGGGTGCTTAAGGCCATACAGTTGGCCCAGATAAACCAATTTATTTTTACTCTTAAGGCCATTTGAGGATCTGTTCCTCAGGGGTCACATGGGCTTGGGAGAAGCCTCTGGCTCCTTTCTTTTGCCAGTTCTGTCTATATGAAGATAAGTAAAAGGTCCTACTTGACCATGACTCATTTGCTTGGAAGCATGGAGGAAATGATTCCTCTGTGTTGGCCCTCCTCTTTGTAGACTGGACACTGGTTCAAGTCTGTCTTGTGGGGTCTCCTTGGCCTCCTTGATCAAGAAGACAGGTGATTCACCACAATTACAGGACATTTTGAGAGATGCTCATAGACCCCTGGAACTAGTCGACCTAGGAGGGCAAGGAGCAAAATCTGTCCTTTATGTCCCTCTGAGCTAATTAGTATAGGCTTCAAAGTATGTCTGTTAAATATCCAAGAAGGTTAGTTCCACCAATCTGGTACTTTTAATTACTGTGTGCCATGTAGACAAATCTTGGGCAAAGACCAATTGTTCTCAGATAAACCTTACCTAGACATATATTTCTTGATCTG
>NW_008330926.1:5247541-5283964 GCF_000622305.1 Nannospalax galili | reverse complement strand
GGCATTGTTTCTCTCTTGTATCGTCTCACCCCTCTATCATGGTTTTCCCACTTAAGGTGCCCCCACTTGCCCTCCTTTCTTCCTTACTAATACCCTTGCTCCTATGATCCTACCTCTGTTGAACTGCTTCTTTCTCCTTATGCCCTAGGTTCCTTGTATACCCTTCCCTCCCCCCTCCCTTAACCTAACCCAATTTTTGTCCATATCTCCCTTACTAATGCCTGTTTCCTACTGTTCTCTTTCAGGTTCTTTCTTTTCCTTTACCTCCCTGGTTCCTTTCCATTATCCTGGTTCCTGTAGTTATGTCTGGGTACATACTCACTTATAAGGATTTCCTTTTTTCCTTTTTCATTTTTGTTTTGTGCACTGAGTTTAAACAGGACTATCTGTGTGACTATGTGTTTAGACCTATTCATTAGAGCTTGAAGGGCTCACCACTGGGTATACAACTAAAGACAGTGAGCCCCCACCCAACAATCAGTAGCCAATAGTGGGGGTCAGGGGGATATGAGCTACTCCCCAATACACTTGCTTGTTAGGGTTCGAGAGTCGAGAATAATTCCCACAGATACCCAAAAAGATTATACAAAAGTTTGAGAATTTAAATTTAAAAAGACAATAACCAAATGGTGGGTAGCCAGGCACAGTCTTCATGAGCCAAATATGGAGTCTGGCCCTGAACAATAGCAGGCAGGAGCTTTTATTGGGGCACTCCACAGAAACCTGCATGCGCCAAGCATTTTTCAAAATAACTGGATGTCCCCATATCTTGTATATGGGGAAAGTCTTGATTGGTAGGGGCTGTCTTCAGGGCAGTGGAATGTGCTGACTAATATCTTTTAGAGTCAGAAGTTTTTGCTCATACCTTATAAGGCTTTTACATGTACAATATGCCTGAGCTTGTCTGGGCTTGTCTAAAGAAGCTGGCCAAAATGGAGTCAGAGCATTCTGGCTCTTCATTCCCCACTAGAGTTATGGCAAGGGTTAAATCTTTAAGCCAAGCAAATTACAGAAGCAAAAAGAAGCGGTTAGATGGCACATTTAGGGCTGTGTAACCACTTCTATATTGTCATAAGACTCGGGGGTCTCAATTTAAATGAGCATACTGTGAACGCACTACCATCAGTTGGACTGTCTGTATCCGTTCTCAGATGAATTTGAGCAAGGCATTAAGAATACAGGGGCCACAGGTTACTGCTAATAGGAGTAAGAGGAGAAGTCCAACTATTGCTGAGATCTTAAATGGGGACCAGTCAAATAGGAATTCGTACCAATTTTGTTGATTTAGTCATTCGTTTTCTCTAAGTCTTTTATGGACCTCAGCTAAATACTGTTTTATAACTCCCAACTGATTAACATAGAAACAGCACTATTCTCCTAGGGCAACATGGAGTCCTCCTTCTTCTAGAAAAAGTAAATCCAGCCCTCTCCTATTTTGTAAGGTTACCTCAGCTAAAGAGGATAGAGAGTCTTCAAGGTGGCGGATAGATGTTTCTAATGATTGTATGTCTAAGTCTATGGCCTGTCTAAGAAAGTGATAATTTTTATCATGGAGGACTAGTGCTGAAGCCCCCAGACCCATTGCAGTGGTTACCCCAGCCCCGAGTAAAGTAGACAGGACAACACAGTGGTTCCTATGGCCCTATGAGGTCTAGACTCTTCTGAGACTCTGGTTTCCATTTCTATGTCTGTTCTATAATATAGATGGGAAACCAGCTGCACTAGTACACAAAAATCCCTGGTCTGGTTTAAAATGGATGAGTGGAGGAATGTAGTTAAGCCTGAGGTACAGGCCCACCAAGTGGAGTTGAGGGGCACCATATACGGGTTAGGTGCAGTAGCCCCTATCTCTTGAACAGAGTTACATAGATGTTGGTAAGAAGGGGGGACAATTTTATGTCCCTGGAGGCGGGGAATTCTACAGGCAGTGGGGTCAGAAGTGACAACATAATTTCCTGGGAGAGCTAACCCGTCATAAAAGGGAGGGCTCGGGTCCATGCAAAACCAGCAATGGATAGTAAGGTTAGGGGAAGTATTATTTAAAGCAATAAAGGTGGCATTTAGGAGATTCATAAGGCCAGGGGATGGCTGCAAGGGCTCTTGGACTCATCGAATCTCTGGGGGTGTGGATCTAGGTGTGGGCAAAGTAGCAATTTTATCCAGTCAGACAATTTGGCTAGGAGCTGGCCTCTTGACAGATTTAAAAATAGTTAAGGCCAGTGTTGGTCATCCTATAGGCTGTCACACTGTCCGAGCCAGCCCCATCTGGGTCCCCAAGACTGGACCCACCTGAAGACGGACTGCAAAAAGTATTCCTGGATCAGTCCCTGTGGTGTATAACCTGAGGCCCCAAGTTCGCCCATCAATCCATTTTTGTAGGTTTTTAAGTTCCTTTCCTTTTGGGGTGAAGCTCAAGGAGATAGGGTTGCATCTAGAGGAGGAACAGGGTCCCTTGAATTGCCTTGATCTGGGGTTTTGCCAAAGGGTTAGGCCTGGGACCGCAGTTACCTGGATCAAGTTGGTAGTGACGGGGGCAGCCCAATTTATATATCCAGTAGACACACAGCTCCATGAAGCACAGAAATAGTCCCCTGGCCCCCCATAAGTACTTCTTCAGTCACCATTGTCGCCTGGGCAAACATAGAAGTGGTGCTCCTTCATCCTCTTTAGGCCAAGGGGAGACTGGTAAGCATAATTTACAGTGCCTGATGGGTTGTACAATTCCCAAGCTCCTTCAAGCAGGTCGCAGAGGTTGAATGTAATCTTGGGGAACCAGGCACCTGGAAGTCCCAGGTGGGAGGAGATGTTCACTGCCTTTCCAGTGGATGTGCTACTAACTACCCAGGTGAGGTTTTGGAGTTCATGAGGGGAGTTATCTAGGGAAGACTCTATAAAAAGAAATAAAAAAGCAACAAGGGTTATGGTGTGGCAGAGATTTTTAGCTTGAGAGGATTGTCTTTTACCTGTGTGACCTTCCATCTCTTGTTGACTTGGTCTGACCAATCTTCTGATAGGGGCTTTAAATGCGAGTGATGTATCCAGGTCTGGACACCGGCCACCTTAACCGCAGTCGGGGTGGTGAGGATCACGATGTGTGGCCCCTTCCATCGAGGTCCGAGGGCTCCTTGTGGTGCCGTCTCACCCAAACAAGGTCTCCTGGCTTGAATCCATGCGGTTGGGCCAGTGGCAGTTCGTAGGTGTGCCTCAGCAAGGGGGGCTTTAAATGCGAGTGATGTATCCAGGTCTGGACACCGGCCACCTTAACCGCAGTCGGGGTGGTGAGGATCACGATGTGTGGCCCCTTCCATCGAGGTCCGAGGGCTCCTTGTGGTGCCGTCTCACCCAAACAAGGTCTCCTGGCTTGAATCCATGCGGTTGGGCCAGTGGCAGTTCGTAGGTGTGCCTCAGCAAGGGGAAAATGTTATCTTATGCAATCTGTAAGGCCTGTAGGGACTTAAGAAATTGGGATTCAGAGAAGTCAATTAGCACATCTGAAGGCAGCTTGGGAAGCAAAGGCAGTGGTTGGCCATACATGATTTCATAAGGTGTTAGGCCTTGAGTATATGGGGTATTTCTGACCCTGTATAGGGCAAAAGGTAGGAGGCCTGTCCAGTCATCACCAGTTTCCAGGGTTAATTTGGTCAAGGTCTCTTTAAGGGCCTGATTCATTCTCTCTACTTGCCCTGAGCTCTGGGGTGGTATGTGCAATGCATCTTCCAATTAATCCCCAGTGTTTTAATTAACTCTTGAGTTAACTTAGCGATGGAGGCTGGCCCATTGTCTGACCCGATCACAGAGGGGAGCCCACACCTTGGTATTAGTTCATCGATGATCTTTTTAACCACCGTTGAGGTGGTTTCCCCCTTTGTGGGAAACACTTTGACCCATCCTGAAAATGTATCTACAAAAACTAGGAGATATTTATAACCATACCTGCTAGGTTTTACCTCAGTGAAGCCCACCTCCCAATGGACTCCAGGCACAGTGCCCTTCTGGCTGGGGGAATGACTTTTCCTCTTGGATTAGTAACCTGGCAGGAACGACATCTGGAAAGACAGCTCTCAATCATTTTGGTTAGATCGAAGATGTGGTACGGAGTCAGGAGTTCTTGTAACTTTCTCTTTCTTAGGTGAGTCCCTTTGTGAAGTTTATATATTAAGTCCTCTGCCAGCTTACGTGGCAGAATGAGCCTCTCATCAGAGGTCTATCTCCATCCATGCTTGATTTTGGTATTTTCCAGGGAAGTTAAATCCTGATCATCCTGAGCTGAGTAGGAGGGCTCTTCTGGCAAGAGGGGTTCATGCAGAATAACCAGTGAGTTTGAGGCTTTCCAGTCTGCTTCTCTGGCTGCTAGGTCCACTCTCCTGTTTCCCTGTGCCTCCAGTGAATCCCCTTTTTGGTGCCCCGGACAATGGATGATGGCCAGTCTCTTTGGTAACCATATGGCCTCCGGGAGTTCCAAGATCTCTTGTTTATTTTTGATAGTCTTTCCCTCTGCTGTCAGGAGCCCCCCTCCTTATATATAGCCCCGTGGACATGAGCCATAGCAAAAGCATAAGGGCTATCAGTGAAAATGTTAACAGTCTGGTCTTTACTTAGCTTTAAGGCCTGAATCAGGGCAATTATTTCAGCCCTCTGGGCAGAGGTCCCAACTGGTAGGGAAGAAGCCCATACTGTCTGTGATGGACTCACGACCGCTGCCCCTGCATACCTGGTTCTTTCCTTAATGAAGCTACTTCCATCCATGAACAGAATTAAGCCCGGGTGAGGCCATGGAACATCCGTCAGGTCTTCCCGAGTCCCGTGTAAGCTGCAGAGTACCTCCAGGCAGTCGTGCAGGACCTCAAGATTCTGTTCTGGCAGCAAAGTGGCAGGATTGGGAGCGGTGCTGGAGAGGAACTGGATGCGAGGGGGATTAAGGAGCAAGGCCTGATAATGCATCAACCAAGCATTTGTCATCCATCGGTCAAGGGGATTTTTAAGGACCCCCTCAATCGAGTGAGGGGTGGTGACCGTAAGGGGCTGTCCCAGCATGAGCTTATCTGCATCCTTAACCAATAAGACCGTGGCTGCAATAATTCTGAGGCAGCCTGGCCATCCCGAGGCCACGGGATCAAGCTTTTTCAACAAGTAAGCCACAGGTCTCTTCCAAGGCCCGAGCATTTGGGTCAGGACTCCCTTCACTATTCCCGCTCGTTCATCAACAAAGAGTTAATAGGGCTTATGGATATCCAGCAGAGCCAAGGCCGGAGCCTGCAATAAGGCCTTTTTAATTTCTTGAAAGGCTCTCTCCTGAGTCTCAGTCCATAGGAAGGATGACTCATTTCCTCGAGTGGCTTCATACAAGGGTTTTGCCAGCTCGGTGAACCCGGGTGTCCAGAGCCGGCAGAAGCCTGCAGATCCCAAGAACTATCATAACTGCCCGCGGGATCTTGGGCTTGGAATTCCAATAATGGCTTGCTTTCTGGCTGGTGACAGCCACCTCTGCCCATCCCTTAATATGTACCCCAAGTACATTACTTCCATGACACAGAGCTGAGCCTTCTTGGCAGAGACCTTATACCCCAATGGGTCCAAGGTTAGGAGCAAATCTCTGGTGGCCTGAAGACAAGTGTCCTCATCCTCAGTGGCAATTACCAAGTCATCTAAGTACTGTAGGAGGCTTACCCCCGGGTGCGAGACCAGATACTCCTGCAAGTCCTGGTGTAGAGCCTCATCAAAGATCGTGGGGGAGTTCTTGAACTCTTGTGGCAGTCACATCCAAGTGAGTTGTCCATTAAACCCCTGGTTTGGGCCTCGCCACTCAAAGGCAAAGATGGATCGACTTCCCTTTGCCAAGGTCAGGCTAAAGAAGGCATCCTTGAGATCTAGAACAGTATAGACCCTTCTCCCCAGAGAGAGTGAGCTCAGCAGGGTATACGGATTAGTGACTGTAGGGTGGATATCCTCTACCCTCTTGTTAACTTCTCTCAAATCCTGCACTGGGTGGAAATTGTTAGTTCCTGGTTTCTTGATGGGCAACAGAGGGGTGTTCCATGGAGATTGGCATGGAACCAGAATACCAAACTCCTTAAGGCGGTTTATATGTTTGGTAATTCCTGCCCTAGCTTCGAGAGTCATTGGGTACTGTTTTACTCTTACAGGCTGAGCATTAGTTTTTAAAGTCACCATTATTGGTGGCTGTTGGATGGCCTTGTTTCCACCCAGACTCCAGGCATTATTGCCTGGAGGTCCTTGACAATAGTGGTTGGTCTCTTTTGAGGGGGTGGGGCATGCACTCTCCATTCTTCTTCTAGTTATAAGCATAGGACATAGGCTGTGTCTGGTACAGTCACATTAGGAGGGCCTCTCCCAGAGAAATGGATTTGAGCCTTCATTTTATTTAGCAAATCCCTACCCAATAAGGGATATGGGTGATCTGGGACCACCATAAAGGAGTGTGAAACTGTCTTTTTACCTAAGTTTACTTCCCTTTGGGTAGTCCAAGGGTGCTGAGAGATTCCCATGGCTCCTTGCACCCAGGTGTGTTTATTGGTCAATTTTCCCACAGGCTCTTTTAAAACTGAGTATTGTGCTCCAGTGTCAACTAGGAAGTTGACGGCTTGTCCCTCCCCTTGCAGGGTCACCCAAGGCTCATGGTGGAAGTTCGCCAAGCCTGGGCCCCTTCAGTTTTCTAGGTTTGCCATCTCGAGGGTCTTGGGCTTTGGAGGGAGGCTGGGATCCCATCCTTTGAGGACATTCCCTAGCCCAGTGGCCCAGATGCTTACAGTATGCGCACTGGTCTCTTTTTAGGTGGGGCCAACCTTCCTGTGGGGGTTGTGTGAGAGGGAAAGCAGCCGTAATCAAATCCTCAGTTTCCCTTTTTCATAGAGGGTCATCCCCCCATTTGGGATTCGTTGCTCTTTCATCCAACAATATCCTAACCAGCCCTTTTGTTTGTCTTTCTTCAGGGGTTTCTCTGTTGTTAAATACCTTGTTTGCCACTGCCATCAGCTCAGAAAGGTTTTTTCCCTCAAAACATTCCAGTTTTTGAAGTTTTCATTTTATGTCTGGAGCTGCCTGATTTACGAAAGCCACATTGATGGCCATCTGATTCTCTGGGGCCTCTGAATTTATGGGAATATAAGTTCTGAAAGCCTCTAACAGGCATTCCAGGTAAGCTCCAGGAGAGTCATCCCTTCCCTGCATCACCTGACTGACCTTAGACAAATTGGTAGGGCTCTTAGCAGCTACCCAGAGACCCCCCCATAAGAATCTGGAGATAGAACTTTAGGTGTTTCCTACCTTCGGGGGTGTTATAGTCCCACCCCTCTGTTGGGTGCGTGAGAGGGAAAGCAGCCGTAATCAAATCCTCATTCTCTGTCAGTTGCCCATCATTTCCAGGGAACCGCGTGTCTGCATTCCCGAAGGATGCGGTTCCATTCCTCAGTGGTGAACACGATATTTAATAACTGTTGGCAATCATCCCAAGTGGGTTGGTGGGTAAAAAGAACGGTATCCAGGAGGGAAATCAGGGCCTGAGGCTTCTCCGTGAAGGAGGGAGTCTGTAATTTCCAATTATACAAGTCACTAGTAGAAAAGGGAAAGTAAACTACTGGGGCAATTCCATCCTCCCTTGGGGGGCCCAATCTCCCTCAGGGGAAGAGCTCGCACAATTCTCCCCTCCCCCTTCGAGCTAGTGTGCATTGGGCTGGGCTTGGCCACAGGAGGTGCTGGCTCAGCCATGGGGGCTGGGGACTGAGACCAGGAAGGACTGGAAGAAGAGGAAGATGTTCATGACCTGTGTTCCCTAGGTCTATCTTGAGCACTCACTGGGGCCCCATAAGGTGGAGGGAGTAAATCTTCCTCTGGCGCTAAGGGAAAGACCTCGGGACCTGATGGGTTTTGGGTCTGAACTTTCTTCAGGGGAAGCAAAGTGGCTGGCTCCTTAGGCCCCAATGGCAGGGGCGGCAGTAAGGGGCAAAGCCACTCGGGAGGGGGGCAGCAACCAAGTATCACCAACCTAAGATGTATGGGATCTGGTCAGGGTGACCAGGTTCCCCAAAGATAACTCCTTGAACTCTGTAGATGAGGGACAGGTTAAAGGACCCTTCAGGCAGCCATTCAACTTCAAAGGAGGGCCATTTGATGGTGCAGAGGGTCTGGAGATGGGTTGGCTTGACACGGAGTCCAGACACATTCAAAGCTGCTCGTTTATAGTCCTGAAAATGACTAAGAACTAGATCAAGGGGAGCTGAAGATGATGAGACTTTCTGGCCCATGGCGGGATAAGCTTCAAGAAAAAAGAATATAAGGAGAGGGATGAGAATGAGAAGTAGGATGGAAAGTCAATAGAGAAGGCAGAGCTCTGAGCAGAGGGTGAGGACAGTATGAGATGGCGGCTCCCTAGAGGGAGAAATGAAAATCTTGCATTGTGCGGGGTCAGCCAAGAAGGCTGCCCCTGTTCCTTTCCCAAAAAGATTTGGCCAGCCCGGATTCCACGTGGGACTGGGCCAAGACTCTGGGCCGGCCCCGCCTGGGTTCCACATCAGAAGGGAGCACAACTCCTCAACAGAAGAGGAGTCAGGCCATCCCCCATTCTCCTCCAGCTCTGGGATCAATAGCGTGTCCGCCTGATCTCCGTTGAGCCCCAGGATGTCCAGACTACCGAAAATCAAGACAGACAGACAAAAGCAGGCAGAATTTACCAAGGCCAGCTCCGGTGGCACTTCCGTGGGTCTGGGGTCTTTATTCTCGAATCCCCCAGGATAAGCCCCCACAATGTTAGGGTTCAAGAATCGAGAATAATTCCCACAGATACCCAAAAAGATTATACAAAAGTTTATTTAAGAATTTAAATTAAAAAAGACAATAATCATATGGCAGCTAGCTGGACACAGACTTCACGAGCCAAATATGGAGTCTGGCCCCGAACAATAGCAGGCAGGAGCTTTTTGGGGGCACTCCATAAGAATCCGCACACGCCAAGCATTTTTTAAAATAATTGGATGCCCCCATATCCTGTGTATGGGGAAAGTCTTAATTGGATGTCCCATATCTTGTGTACGGGGAAAGTCTTGATTGGTAGGGGCTTTCTTCAGGGCATTGGAATGTGCTGACTAATATCTTTTAGAGTCAGAAGTTTTTGCTCATACCTTATAAGGCTTTTACATGTACAATATGCCTGAGCTTGTCTGGGCTTGTCTAAAGAAGCTAGCCAAAATGGAGTCAGAGCATTCTGGCTCTTCATTGCTGACTGTTGACAGAGTCAGTCTTGTTCAGACCCAATGCAGGCCACAGCTGTTGGGAGTTCATGGTTGCAATGGCTATGTCATGCCTAGAAGTTGGTATTTTGCAGCCCTTTTCTCTATCTTCTGGTTTTTTAATTCTTTTTATTCTATCTTCCATGATGCTCCTTGAGTCTTAAAGGAGATGGTATGTCCTGGTTATGTCTGAGCTATCAACTGGCATTTCTTTTCAGCACCTTGACCAGTCATGAATCTATGTATTCTCTATTGCTCAGTGCAAAGAAAGGATTCTCTGATTAAGGTTAACAGTAGCATTTGTCTATGAGTATAAACATAAATGTTTAGAAGACAGTTTGATGTTACATCAATTTAGCTAATTGACATTAGTGAGTTCCCTCCCTAGGAACTATAACTTCCCCCAGCCTCTTGCTTTTGACCAGGTTTACCAGGCATGGATTCCCTCCAGTGGAGTGGGCCTCAAGTCCAATCAGAGTTATTGTTACTCCCATAATAGTCATGCGACTGTTTCACAAGTAATGCATCTTGTCTGTAAAGTTGCTATTGTAATTTGCAGGGTTCACAATTGAGTAACTCAAGACCATTGATACATTTCCATACACAGCAGCCTATATAACATCTTTCCAGCACTGTGAAAGCTAGCCAGAGGAAGTAAGTTTTCAGATCAGCTCCAGGTTGATTTCTTTATATCTTCCAACCAAAATATTTGGAGTCCTCAGCAGTAGGGTCTTATCATCCAGAACTGGTAAGCAGCCAAGACCAAAGACAAGAGTTTATATTGTTTGGGGATTCTGAGGCCTCCCTGAAAAATGACTCATAAGAAGGTACTCTATTCCTGGGACTATAGTTTTGTTTGGTAACCCCCTGCTTCTAAGAGCAATGTTAAATCACCCATGAGGTTCATCCCCCTTCAAACTCTTTTTTTTAACAATATTTTCATGGGATTACAAGACAGCAGGCTTCCATATGGCTTTTTCACCTGCTCCTCATCTTGGTTAACCATCACCCAACCCTCCCCTCCATTGCACTACTCACCTCTCTGCTTAAGTCTTTCTGCCCCGCACATTATCCCTTTCTACTTTCATTTTACCTATGCTGAACTACCCCCAGTCTCTGCTATTTTCTTAATCCTTAACCTTCCCCCAGCTCTGGGATTTCTACTTTTTATTGACCCAAAGATAGAGACTGAGAGCAGGGGCATCTGCATTGTGTCCCAAGCTGCCTGTTTCCTCCAAGGGGTGGGGCCTACTGTGGAGAATTGACTGTGGAGAGTTAGCTGTGGAAGGAGGGGCTTGTGGCCTGCCATCTTGAACCAACCTTGAATGCAAAATGGGCTCAGGAACTAGATCAGAATGGCCTGGCACTTATGGACTTGAGGCTGCTGGCCCCTGATGCATGGGTGAAAGCTAGCTGTGACTATGGGTGGGCCATGGGAGCGATCTGCAATGGCGGGCTTGAGATATGGAGTGGCACAGAGCTAGGCACTGGGTGTTCATTTCTTTGTAAGTCACTCCCGTTATCCTCCATTGATAATAATAAATTTACATAAATATGTGTTGTCTGGTTTGCCTGATAGCGCAAGAGACCCAGAGAGAACTTGGGCGACATGCATGTTCTTTGGTCTCCTGGCTGAGGGCAATTTGGGCACAAGCAGGCTATAACCTCCAGCTAAGTAATACCATGAAGAATGTGGGGTCATTTAGTGGCTCTTGTAGATCCTGGATGTTGAGGGCTCCCCTTCCCCCAGCTCTTACATCCTAATTTCTTGCTGTTTCTGTGACCACTCATTTCAACATGTTTGGCTCAGCAAGATTTATTAGGGTGATTACGGGTTTGGAGCCTCCATGTAGCGGCCCTCTCACCCTTTACTCCCATACCCAAACCTGGAGGCTGTGTACAAACGCTAATGTTGGTAGTCATTAAAATACAAGTGCTAAAGTGGGTGAATATTTGGGAAGAGTGGGTTTGGGGATTAAGGGACAAATGGGGAATAGTGGGCAGGGATCCCCCAGTGTCAGTAATGCCAAATCCAAAAAAAGGAAAAAGAAAGAAAAAAATTTACAATAAATAAACTCCCCAGCTTCTTACTTTGCCCCATCCTACCACTTCCCCTGGATATTATTGAAGGAAGAGAGGGAAGAAGTTAAAAGTGATTTTTTTTATTCACTCCTACTGAGTCATCAGCAGAACTCCCCAAACTAAACCAAGCCCCTCAGCTTGCTGGTGGTGCCAAGGAGATTTGGGATAGGGCTTTTATTTCATGCCACTCTAGTCTCTCTCTGGGCTTTGCTTTGCCTGGTCTCTCATCTCTTCTGCCTCTCTATTCCTTTGCCTTCTCAGTGTTACTCTTGTGTTGCTCTGTCTCTGTCCTTCCATCTTCTTCCTCTGTCTCTACATCTGTCTTCTTGCCAAACCATCTTCCCTGCAAGTCTTGGATGCTGTCCACCCTGCCTGGTTTCCTCTGCCCCAAACCCTCACCTCTCCATCCCTATTTGCCTCCCTCTGTTGTATTGCACACTGCTTGGTCACGGAACATGGTGTGTTGTTCACAGGAAGAGGTAGAGGGCATTCTAAGGTTTGGGGGATGGGACCAGGGCTGGAGTTCTTGGGGCCTGTGAGGGAGGCATCCAGCAGGGCTCAGCACAGCCTCTTAATTGGCCTGATGCACCAAGTAGGTGAGCAGATACTTTTACACGAACATGTACTGGACTGACACTGATCCAGAGCTTTGTAGCACTTAGGTGTGATTATTGGATCCCAGCCAAAAGCCTCAGAGTCCACTGAGAAAGAGTATCAGCAGCGGGACTCTGGAGTGCACATATGGCAGTCCACCCCTAGATTTCTCTAGGACCTAGAGCTACATGAAAGGATGCAGACCTCAGCTCCTGGCCCGAGAGAGGTGACACATCTCTGCCATGAGCATCAAAGGCCTTGATCTCCATGCCCCAGTTGCTCTGTGGCTTGCAAAACCAGCTGTGTAGCACATGCTTAAAGTTGGTTTCCCACCAGTGGCCTGAATGTGAGTGTAGCTCCATCTTGAATTGTGAATGTGCTGCCAGACTCCAACCCATCCTACTGGGGTCCCTTCCCCAGCTAGGAGTTTCAGTCGGAAAATCTGCAGGTAGGCTGTGGCTTGGCAGGGCATAGGTTCAGTACCTTTGTGAACTGAAAAAGGGAAAGGACTACAGAGAGGGCTGCCACGTTGGCACTGCAGGATCCATCTCCTAGGCCATATTAATGACCAGTTTAGTGCTGGCTTGGTGCTCCTCCTCTTCTGAGAAGTCTTAGGGCCGCAGAGCATTGTCTTGGGAATCATGCAGGTTCATGTTCTGCTGCAAATACGGCACTTTAAGCAGCAGCTGCTTTGCCACCTTACAGCTGATGTTGGGCACTTCCTTGAGCCACAGTTTGCTCAGGATCTGAGACTTGATCCCACCCCCACCCCACTCCCACCCCGGAGGCAAGAGCAAGGAGCAGGAAGCCCCGTAAGGGCATGTTACAAGTACCATGCGGGAGGAGAGGGAGGAGCCCTGGAGGGTGGTGAGGGGGGATAGGGAAGAAGGAGGGAAGGAGGAGGGGGTTCAGACTGCTGCAGGGCAGAGGGGGTTAGGTGGGGGCCACGAGCAGGGGGCCTAGCTGGCAGATGGACTCAATATATTTTTAAATGTCTTCATTGACTCATTAGTTCCTCAAGAGAATGTTTAACATATTTTTGTGAATTTTTTAAAAATTCTTCCTTCTCCTGATTCTAGTTTCATACTAACACAGTCAGAAAATTTTTTTTAAAAATACTTGATAAGGTTTCAGTATATGTTTCTTAAGACTTGTTTTGGTGTTCAGTATTTGACCCGTCCTAGAGAATGTGCTATCTGCATTTGAGAATGTTTACTAGCTGTTGAACTATAAATTCTCTATATATCTATTAGGTCTATTCATTCTAAAGTGAAGTCCAATGTTTCTTGCCAATTTTTAATTGAGAGCTATCCATTATTAAAAGTGAAATGTTGAAGCTTCGTTTATTATGTCATAGGCTGTCTCCCTTCAGTTCTACTATTTGTTGTATATATTTATCTGCTCCAATGTTAGATGCAGAAATACTTAACAACTGCTATATCCTCTTGGGTAATCAACCTCTTTAGCACTGTGCTGGATAGCTGTAGTGCCAATTTGACATACCTGGGTTGAGGGAGCCTCAGTTAGGGAATTGCCTCCATAGGACTGGCCTGTGGCGATGTTGTTGAGTGATGTGGGATGGCCCAGTCCACTGTGGGTGGTAATACCCCTGGGCAGGTGGGCCTATGTTGAATAAGAAAGCAAGCTTAGTATGAGCGAGGGGAGCAAGCCAGTAATCAGCATTCCTCCATGGCCTGCGTTCCAGCTCTTGCCTCCGAGTACCTGCCCTGAGTTCCTACCTTGGGGTCCCTGATGAACTGTAACCCAGGAGATGTAAGACAAGCTGTTCCCTCCCCAAGTTGGTAGTGGTCAGAGTGTTTTGTCACAGCAATGGAGAAACAAACTAGGACAAGGACTATATAATGACCTTCTTTGTCTTTCTGTACAACTTCCAATTTAAAATTTGTTTCATTTTTATAGTGTAGAATTATTATGCCAACATTATAATTACCTGAACAAATAGCCTAACTCTTAAGTTTAGTTTTTAAATGTGGGCTAGATCTTGGAGGACATTCATTACCTTAGAAACCTCCTGGAACTGTCTGTCTCCAGGAACTGTACTGATGGGACTGTCTTTCAATTCTGGATCTGTGTTCTTGAGCCCAGCCCCACCCCTGATTTTATTCAAAATAGTTTCTCCAGCTTCAATTGCAGAAGTACAAATTTGGCTCCACCCTAATCTTAATGGACCATCCTGCCTTTTCATCTCTAGTTCTGGAATATCTCATTCACCCAAGGTCATGGGTCCTTCCCAGTCTCCACTGGGTGCAATGAAGATGGGTGTGCTTGCTTTCAGTGCTTTCATATGTTAATTCTCAAGTATGTTTTGGGGTAGAGTACCAAACTGAGGTTGCTGGGAAACAAGATCAGGTGCCCAGATCACAAAACACAAGAGCACATGGTTTTACCAGAGTTAGTTAAAAGCCACTAATCCAGATTATTCGTTTATAAGTCATTCCTACGTTGTTGAAATTACTTGAAAGTAATTTCAAATGAAGTGAGTCTCTTCAAGGCTCAATAATTGAGTCTTTGGTTTTTCTTTGTTTTCGGGTTTTTGTTTTGTTTTGTTTTGGGGGGAGGATTAATTTATTGAGCAATTCTTTTTCTTTTGACTCAAAAATCTATTTCATTTATACTGTAAGTGATTTTGATAGATAAGAACTAATTTATCTGATTGTGTTATAGATTCCCCCACTTCTTTCTTCCTCTTTAATCTCCCTATAAGATTTTCTTTTCTCTAATAGTATGCTTTCATTGATTACTTGGGGAGCAGAGTTGAGATAGGGTCTCACTAGGTGATCCAGGCTGGCCTTGAACTCACTACATACCCTCAGGTGACCTCAAACTCATGATCTTCCAACTTCAGTCTCTTGAGTTCCTGGATTATATGACATGTACCACCACACCCACTTAGATTCCTTATTTTTTATTTATCTTCATGTTTTTTTCCTTGTGTTTATTATGAGGCTTATCTTAGACTGATTTAAGCAGATAAATTTTTTTTGATCATGGAGGAAAAAACACTACATTTTTATCCACGCATAAATAACCCCTCTGCATTTTAAATTTTGGTGTCTGTTTCTGTGTTAATCACCATCTACTGAACAAAAAAACTTCCTTTTTATAGTCCTATTGTAGCAATTTTTAATGTTTTTTTAACCTTCATGATAAAGATATAAATGATTTATACAATGCAATTATAGTTTTGCAGTATCCTTAACTTGATTATGCAGTATCCTTAACTTGACTCACTTTCATCAGTGAGTTTTATGCTTGCATATATTTTTTGTGTTAATAACTGGCAACATATCCTTTCAAGTTGAACACTTTCCTTTAGCTTTTTTAGGCCTGGTGTTGACGAATTTCCGACTTCTTTGTTGACTGTTGTTATCTTGGTTTGGTTCTATTTGCCCTGGTGTTGACGAATTTCCCGACTTCTTTGTTGATTGTTGTTATCTTGGTTTGGCTCTATTTGCCCTGGTGTTTGGTTTTTCTGTTTTGTTCCATTTGTTTGGAAAAGTCTTTCTCCTTCATCTCTGAAAAACAGCGCTGTGGAGGATGTGTACTTGCTTGGCAGAGTTTTGTCCTTCAGCATTTTGAATACATTCTGTTAGTTTTTCCTGGCCTATAATATTCCTGGTAGGAAATCTGAACTTAGCATCGCATGGTGTTTGCCACTTTACTCTTACTGCCATCAGGATTCTCTTTGTCCTCGTTTTTATGAGGGTTGGTAGTGTATGTTAGTGTACTTCTTGGTTCTGAAGGTGTCCCCTGAGTTCTCTCGGGATCTTGTGCGCTATCAGACAAACCATATAACGCATTTTTATGTGAATTTATTATAGTTTGTACTGTGCGGGGGGGTAGTAACTCACAAGGAAGCAAACACTGGCTGCCCAGCTCTGCAGGGGAGTAACTCACAAAGAAACAAATACCCTGTGCCCAGCTCTGCACCGCAGCTCAGAGCCTGCCATTCCACATTGCAAGCCTGCCACTCCAGATCACTCCCACTGCCTACCCATCGTCACCCCTAGCTTTTGTCCATCCCTCGTGGGCCCACAGTCTCACCCCAGGTAGGTAAATGCCAGGCCATTCCGTTCCGGCACCCGGCTCGGGTCAGGGCTCCCGTCCAAGATGGCGCCCAGAAGCCCCTCCCTCTGTGGCTAACTCTCCTCAGTCAATTCTCTGCAGCAGGCCCGCCCCTTGGAGGAACCAGGCCCCTGGGATACAGAAGGTTTGCCTATAGAGTATCTCCGTGTACTTCTCAGGCAGCCGTTTCCTTTGAATTGAAACATTCACAGAGAGAGAAGCAAGATGGGCAAGGCTCAGGCAGCTAATGAACAGTTCAAGGCTCAAGAAGCTGTGGAAACTTACCAGGATCAAGAAGCTCAGAAGAAAAATTGAAAAGGTCCCTCCCCAGGTTATATGTAGAGTAAACAGGGGGTGAGGAGATTCTGATGTGCAGTTGACTGCAAGTTGGGTAGAAAGCTCCAGAGACATGAATTTAATGAGTTGTCACCCATGCTGGGGTAGGCATTTTGCTGATGCAGCTGGCTTTGAGTTACCCATACTTCTCTTACCCATGCTTTCCTAAGTGACCCCAGTAAACTCATCAGTTCATTGTGGTGGTGCCACATTAAAAAGAAAACTGACTCTCAGAGTCATTTAAACCAAGAGGGAGTCCAATCTATTCTGCGATGTCCCGATTTCTCTCAGAATTGTTCTCCCAGAACTGTATGACAAATAGTCTCCTCACATATTTATTGAACAGCAAAATGCATGAACAATCTTTGATAAGGGTTTTTACAAAGGAAGTTGTTTTTCTGACCCTTTTGGCTCAGAATAGCATACACAACCCAAACAGATGTCATCAACGTATATCCACATGCTGTTTCAAATATTTTGGGGGAACGCATTGTTTTCAATATCATTGTTTTCAGAGTGGTTTTAAGTCTAATTACCACATCTTATGCACTTAGATCTAATTACCACATTTCATATATTGTTCCAAGTCAGGGCCACAATAGGGGACATGGTATAAAATTAAAGTTATGCATTCTGTTTAGCTTCTAAGAGTTAATAACAGCAGGATTCCAAATGATTGTAAGGTTGGTTATATTATTTTTCTAGATATCAGTTAATTCTGAACAACCTAACCACACAGTATGTGAACAGAAGGAGTACATAGTTCTAGATGTTCTCAAAACATATGATTGACTTGATTACAAGTTTATGAAAAAATTCAACTTGTAAAGACTTATTACAAGATTCATTCCAGAAAAGTCATTCCCAGAGTTCACCTGGCTAGACTTAGGTGGAATTGTAATAGCTCCAAATGGAGTCCCCCAAATTGTAATAGCCACAATAATTTCATTTTGTATAAAGCAGCCACTTTAAACCTCAAAAGCTAGAAAAACAGCCAGCTTCAAGGTTAAGTGCCTGAACCTAGTTGCTTCCCCTTAGAAGAGTGCTTTCTTTGGAGTAACTGACCTTGGTCATCTCCCAGACACTGCCAAGAAGCCTAAAAAAAAAAAAAATAGTAATCAGAAAGTGCCTTATGGTCAAGCTCTCTACACATCTGTTAAGAGAAGGACTAACACGTTTGTTCTGATTTCTATAGTTTATCTGCTAACTTGGGCATCCTGATCATACTCAGGACCACCTGGCATTACTCACGTGTGCTGAAATTCCTATTATATTTGTGGCTGCCTTTATAAGATAAGTTCACCCTCCCCTTCGGGCCATGGATCCTGCATCTGATTAAGGGACCATGGACAGCTATAGCCCTAATAAATTTGACCAATTAAAATTTGAATTGCGTCTGGTGGTCTTTTTCCCAATGGTTTCAAACTCCATAACGGAATCATTTTTCTTTTTTTGTCTGTCATCAGTGTCAGATCTGGCATGAACAGACAAATTTTCTGGTCTCCCCAAGAAAAGTTCCACAAAACAATTGACAACCAAATAGGGACCTACAAAAGGGAAGGATTGCTTGGCCCTGGAATGGCTGATACGATATGCAACCGGGACTGACCCATCTGAAGGTGGAGCACCTACCAAGGTCAATCTTGATATGGTTATCTTCCCCATGTGGTATGGGATGGTGTTCCTCCTTGCTGTAAAGGCAGTTGCATGCTTCCTGCAGTGGTTAATAAGACATGCAATACAGGCCTAACCATCTGAGATTTGTGCAACCTCAGGGAGAATTCCAGGGTGACTGTCTTTCTCTTTGTGGTCTGAGTTAGTGTGCTTCCTTTATGAATGAGGTCTGCTTCATAAGTATAGGGATTCTCCCAAAGCAGCGGATAGACTTCTGAAAATAGCATGGAGTCGTAAACAAGCTGTGGTGTCGTTTGTATGCTGTGGGTGGTAAGACGTGCAACTGAAGCTGAGCTGTCTGCCTAGAAAGAACTTTTCCATGTAAGAGATAAATAATAAAGAGAAAAGGACATATGGATGTTGTATTAGATTCTGCTTTGACCAGAAAGGTGGGAAAAAAGGGGGGATGAGATGGAGGTGTTGACTTCCCATTTGTTGCAACTGATGTATTCAAAGAAAAAGGTGTACAAATTAGATCTGTACTGAAGAGCTTCTCTTCAGATCCAAAGACTTGAAACCCATGGGAAGAATTGGACACTGAAGAGGGAAAGAGTGAGAGAACTGATAGAAGATACTCTTCAGGTCTGAGCTTTACTAAGTAAATCATGATTCAGCATGCAGGGAGCGGCCTTAAAATGGTCCAGTTCAGAAAATTATGATAATTAGGGAATTCTCTGCATCTGGATTGCTTGAATTGGGGGAAGACCTTTTTTTGTTCTTTTTTAAACAGGGTCTCCCTGTAGCCCCAGCTGGCCTGGAACTCACTATGTAGACCAGGCTGGCCTTGAACTCACAGAGATCTGCCTGCCTCTGCCTCCCAAGTGCTAGGAATATAAGTGTGCACCACCACTGGCAAGGAAGACTTTTTAAACAAGTAATGAGAGAGCCTCTCACAGCCTGGTTCATGAGACTATGAGACATGGGGGATAGATGGGATTATTTGTGGAAGCAGAGAAACTAAATAATATAACTACTGATCCCTGCCTAAGACAAAGGCCACACAGTCTTATAGGCACAGATCTGAGTCCTAGGAGCACCTGGAGTTTCCAGGATGAAGTGTATGATGACACAGAATTAGATTAGGGACCAAGGTTAAAAACAGAGATAGAGACAGTTGATTAAGAAAGGGAAAGAAGTGAGAATGGGAGTGGGCTAGTCAGCTGCATGAAACACATGGGCCACGAGATTCGTGTCTCTTTAGAGGTCACCTACATAACACCCTCTTCTCTCATGTTACAAATCGTGGGCTTTTCTTGGGCATGCTCTGTTTGTTTATGTAGCCCAGGTGGGAAAAGGCTTCTGATCTTTCTCTTCCAACTGGCTTTTTTCATATTTTCATCTTAATGTAGCTTTCTCCAGGCTCTCTTTCCCTGCCACAACTCCCCTGAGAGTTATGATCCCAAAAATCTTTTAGGGAAACAAAAGAGTGATAATCATCTTTAATAACTACTTCCATGCTGATGAGGGGTGTAACCCCTGCCTAAGAGGAAACACAAGATTCTCTTCTTGTGGTATGATGTGGCTGGAATCTCTACATCATGGAAAGTTAAGTTTGAAATTGTCATATGTTCTAGAAGACACAGATTCTACAAGATTAAAAATACAAGGTTTAAGCGAGAGTAGCATGATTGTGCCAATCAAGAGTACAGGTAGACAGGTAAATTTTATATCTTAATGTTACAACTACAGGTTCAAAATTATCTTAAAATTTAAAATATTAGTTATTACTGTTATCTTAAGACTTAATCGCATAGTGAATTTATTATATATAAAATAAATTTATCTAGATTTTTAATGTTCCTTTTTGTTAGGATAGTATCCCTCCTCCAGCAGTCATCAACTGCCAATAGCTCCTTAGCTAGGTGTGAGGGTCTTATGAGCCCCTCCCCCGTCCATGCTGAAATTTTAACAGGCTTGATCTTTTACAGGTCTTGTACAGGTAACCACAGCTGCTGAGTTCAGGAGTATAACAGCTATATTGTGGTGGTTTGGATAAGACATGTGTGCTCACATATTTGAATACTGGGTTCCCAGTTGGTGTGCTGCAACCTCCAGTGTGAAAATGAAATTTAACGTAAGAATCTTTGACAAACAAAATTATCCATCTTTTCCCATGTATCATAGCCTCAATTAAAATCTTATATTTAACATGGGTATATTTAAAATATTCCTGAAAAATAAATTCACAACAATTAGTCTAATAAGGATTTTTAATGTATGTTGCTTAGAGGTATTCTGATAAAGCATTTATGTGCTTTACTATTTTTATGTTATCCATGACCATTATACAAATAAAATAAAATTACTTTATTCTAGAACTTGGTGTGAAAAGAAATCATTATCAAATATCTGTATCCAGTGTTAAGTATTACAGCTTATGAAACTTTTATAATTCCTAGGAATGTTGTCTTACATAAACAAATAGCATTTTAAAGTTTTATGAAAACTTAGTAGACCCAGAGATACCATTTTAATGTGATTTAAGAAGGTAAGGTTATCTCACTTTATAAGTGCATACTTAACAGGCTTTTAAATGTATCTCCCAACCATTCACATGCACACATATATTTCTAATAATATTTTTTACTTATTCTTTGAGAATTCCATACAGGTATATAATGTACTTTAATTATATCCACCCACCATTTTCCTCCTCCAACTTCCCAAGACCTCACTCCAGCACACCACTCTCTCAATTCCATGTCATCTTCATGTGTGTGCACATGCACGTATCTCACTGGGTCTACTTAGTGCTGCCTGTATATGAATGGGGCTTGGGTGTGGGGCCATCTACCAGCATATAGGCCACCTACCAATAGCCACACCCCCAAGGAAAAATGACTCTCCCTCCTCCAGCAGTCATCAACTGCCAATAGCTCCTTAGCTAGGTGTGAGGGTCTTATGAGCCCCTCCCCCGTCCATGCTGAAATTTTAACAGGCTTGATCTTTTACAGGTCTTGTACAGGTAACCACAGCTGCTGAGTTCATGAGTATAACAGCTATATTGTGGTGGTTTGGATAAGACATGTGTGCTCACATATTTGAACACTGGGTTCCCAGTTGGTGTGCTGTTTGTGGAGATTAGGAGGTGCAAACTTGCTGAAGGAAGTATATCACTGGCGGAAGGTTTTGAGAGTTCATAGCCTTGGCCCACTTCCAGTTTTTCTCCCTCTACTTCCAGATGTGCTTGAAGATGTGAGCTCTCAGCTTCTTGTTCTGTCTTCCCTGCCATTATGAACTCTCACCTCTGAAGCTATAAGGCAAAATAAACTCTTCCTAACATAGGTTCCCTTGGTCATGGTGTTTTACCACAACAGCAGAAAAGCAAGGAATACATGTGCTATGCCAGAAGAGAGCATTTCATCCAACTCCTGCATCATTCAGCTCCTGTAGTCTTTCCACCTCCTCTTCCTCAGTGTTCCTGGAGACTCTGGGGGAAGTGGTTTGACACAGATGTCTCATTTAGGGCTGAGCACTCACAGTCACTCTCAGCACCTGAACACTCATGGGTCTCTGCATTAACCAGTGCCCACTGCATAAAACAGCTTCTCTGTCCAAGCTCATGAGAAGCACAGAGATATAGTTATGTATGTAAATACCTGGAAGGCAGTTTGACAACATGACCACTAATCAAAATAGCAATAGTAACCCCTAGGACCTATGACCTCCTGAGCTACAAGCTTTTGATCAAGTTTACAATACCAGGCATGAATTGCTTCCTGTGGAGCAAGCCTCAAATCCAATCAGAAAGCAGTTAGTTACCCCTATAACCATCATTGCCACCATCACCTAGTAAGTATGTCTTTCCTAGTAAGTCAGTATTTTCCATACAGGGCCCAACACTGGGCAAGACCACTGATGTCTTCTTCCCCAGAAGCCTACAGAGTACCTTCTGGCACTATGAACACTAGTCAGCAACTAGGAAGTTTCTCAGTCAGTTCAAGATTGATTTCTCTGTCCTGCAACCAAAACACACACATGTTTAAAAAGGCAAGTTGTCTCTATCTTTGGAGAGAAAACGGTTAACTCTTGGGAGATCTATAAGTCTATCGTATTTGTTTGTTTTGGGTATATTTTTTAAAAAACAACAGAGAAGTGGGCCTCTCATGAGCAAAACTTTCACTCATCTGGAAAAGTAGCAAAAACACAGGAGCCTGTTGTGATATGAAGACATTCTGTGTGGGATTTTTTTTTGGAAGAGTTTATGAGGCAAAAAAAAAAAAAGAAGCAGGATAGGAGACAGAGTCAGACATGCTCAGTGTGGCCTAGTTGCTCAGTAATGTTGTAGGGGTCCTCAGAGAAGTTTGTTAACTTTTGCTTGTGTTGTTGATTGTCTATGATTGAAAAAGGAATATGAACTCTAATTTTCGATGGAGGTCCAGTTACTTTCCTTAGGGGGACTGCTGTAGGCATAAGAGTAGATGGTCAATAGGTGGGTCCACTTCTAGCGCATGCCTAGGCCTGGCTTCTCTCCTTTTGTTATTTTCTCTATATGGCCCCCTTTCCTGGCAGAGAACCATTTTAAAGTGCCAGCCCTCCCAGGTAGCGGGTCTGTGTGCTGTTGTGCCCAGGCATAAATTTAGCTAATGTTCTGTAGAGCAAGGGAGAGGAGAGGGTCCACCAACACTCTCGGCCTCTAGCTGTGGGGCCCCATAAGTTATGAAAAAGAAAGAGAAAGATTGAATCTGACTACTCCAGGCTATGATCAATCCTCCCAATGGAATTCTGTCCATCTGTCCAAGTACCAGAAGAAGAAACAACAGTGCATTTCGTGCCTTACTAATACCGAAAGAGCATAGCACGGTAGCGCACATCTTTAATCCCAGCACTCGGGAGGCAAAGGCAGGGGATCTCTGCAAGATGGAGACCAGCCTAGTCTTCAGAGAGTGTTCAGGCTAGCTGGGGCTACAGGGAGACTTTGTCTCAGAAAGGGGAGAGAGGGAGGGAGGGAGGGAGGGAGGGAGGGAGAGAGAGAGAGAGAGAGAGAATCAAACGCACCTGTGTTTACCTCTCTCCTGGCTGGCATGGATCTGAGTCCTGAGGGAATTGGAGTTTCCAGGATCGTGTGTATGATGACAAAGAATTAGTCTAGGAACATGTGGTTAGAAAAAGGGACAGAGACAGTTTATTAAGAAAGAGAAAGTGCCAGGCACGGTAGCACATGCCAGTAATCCCAGCACTTGGGAGGCAGAGGCAAGTGGATCTTGTGAGTTCAAGTCCAGCCTGGTCTACATAAGGAATTCCAGGCCATCCAGGACTATGTAGTGAGACCCTGTCTCAAAGAGAGAAAAAAAAAAGCACTCCTGGAAAGGGGTTGCTTTCTACTGTGTCAGATATTTTTCCTGCCTCTTAATTCTTTAATTGGTTGATAAAATGAGCCTGATCAAGGTCCCTGGACAGTAACACTGTGGTCAAGACTGAATTTTAATTAACCAGAATTGCCTTATTCGCAAGATCTTTATTTGCATGGCAGAAATTGGATAACTGAAAATTACTTGCTCAGCAGCTTATGTTATCCTCGCAGAAGGACACCAGCCAACATGGGCTGTCATGATTCACATGGCGGGAACTGCATGCTGGGAAGCAGCACAAGAGAACTCACCTTCAAAAAAAAAAGTATTTTCAAAAATGAAAACATTCCCCCACACCCCAGTGGCCTGTGCCATAGGCATCAGTACTGTTTAACTACTCCGCCTTCTCAGTGTGTTCAGTAAACTGCCTTGCTTATTGTGTTCGAAAAGGTGAACTCATTCGCCCAACGCTCCTGTTGAATTGTGGATTACTTGTTCCCTTACTAATGTGGAAAACACTGAACTTTAGTGGATACTACAACTGATTGTATTTAACCCATGATGACCCCCTAAAACTCCAGGAGCATAGGGGTGGGCAAGTATCCTTTACCCCAAGAACATACTGTCTACATTTCTATGCTGCAAGACAACATTCTTGAGGGACCTGTACTGCTGGGGCACACCTTACAAGCTGCAGCTGGAGAGTTTCACCTGAACCTTTGAATGTAAAGACAGTCATTCACAATTGGGCAAGATGGGAGCCTATCAAGTTGCTTATCCTAAGCAAAGCTATGAATATCAAACAGGAAAGACTGCCTGGGGCAATGATGAAATTAAAGAAACCAACAAGGAGTTTGAAAGCATAGGAATTCTTCACTAACCCAAAGCCTTTTCAATAGCCCAGTGTATCCTATGAACAAACCAGACTGCTCCTGTTGGACTGGATTATAGCTAGCTAAATTGGTGTCCGTCCCCAGTCCATACTGCTATACTCAACAGTGTTTCTTTTCATATGGGATGGAATCTTTTTGTGCTATATTAGATTTCATTGATATGTTTTTTATTTTCAGTATTACCTCCGCTGCTGGATCTCAAAATTAATTTGCATGCCCTTAGAACAGGCCGCAGTGGACCTTCAGAGCTCCCCCAAAGTTCCCTTCAGAGTTCCACCATCTGTTGTGGGATAGTGCTGGAGGATCTTGCTTTGCATTCCGCCTATCCTCTGAGAAAAGTTTTCATTACAGATAATCTAATCTTGGTGTGTTTTACAGACTTAGAAAAGCATTTGAAAGACATATGGGTGTACCCAAAGGGACAAGGGTGCAAGATCAACTTGCAGAAAGTATGTGAAATTCTGTTTAGATAAAACATATATGATACCTGACAAGGTTATTGAGAAAATTCTATATAACAGTCTGTTCTTGCAAATATAAAAGAACTCTAAGTGGGGCTGGAGAAATGGCTCAGTGGTTAAGAGCACTGGCTGTTCTTGCAGAAGACCATGGTTCAAATCCCAGCACCCATATGGCAGCTAGCAACCATCCATAGGTCTGGGGAATCTAATGCCTTCTTCTGTCCTCTGCAGACATTGCACAACACAGGTGCACATACATGCAGGCAATATACTCATACACATAAAATAAAAATAAATCAAAAAAATTTTTAAGGTATGTAGAAATATTATCAGACCTAATTGTCCTCAGCCCACACTAGCATGTAAAGTTTTGAGAAATTAGTGACCCTGTCACTGTTAATTCTGTGTCCTAGTTTCAACCCTGTTTCTGTGACAAAATATCCTGAAAAAAAACGACTTAGGGGAGAAAAGGTTTATTTCACTTCACATTTTCAGGTTGCAGTCAATTACCACAGAGAAGTCACAGCAACAGGTGTGCCCCAGAGAAGCAGGTGTCAAGTCCTGCTGGCCCTTCTTTCCCATCTCAACAGCACAATAATCCTCTTTCAATTAAAAACAAAAGATGTCACTGTTGCCTCTGTCAGATATTAATTGCTGTCTAACTGAATGGTAAAGAACCTGTTCATATTTTTTGTGTAGGTCTACTATATCTATCTATCTATCTATCATCTATCTGTCTGCCATCTATCATTTATCATATATCATGACAAAAACATGTTTCTTTTTATTTATTTATTTTAAAAACTTTTATGCTGAACTTTTTTATTTTTTTGTTTTGTTTTATGTATATGAGTATATTGCCTGCATGTATGTAAGTGTATCTGTATCATGCAATGCCCATAGAGGTCAAAAGAAAGCACCAGATCCCACGAACTGGAGCTATGCACAGTTGTTAGCCACCATGTGGGTTCTGGGATTCAAACCCAGGTCTTCTGAAAGAGCAGTCAGTGTTCTTAATGGCTGAGCCTTCTCTCTAGCCCATATTTCTACCTACCTCATAATCCCACAGGGGCAGGGTTAATTGAATGAAAGAATGGGTTATTAAAACAGTAGCTTAAGGTGTTGGAGAGTTGGCTCAATGGTTAAGAGGACCAGCTGCTCTTGTAGAGGACCCAGGTTCAATTCCCAGCACCCACATGGTGGCTAACAACCATGCATAACTCTAGTTCCAAGGGAATTTGATGCTCTCTTCTGACTTTTGTAGACATTGCATTGACATGGATGCACTTACATACAGGCAGGCAATACACTCATACACATAATTAAAAACAATAAAATTTGTAAACTTTTTCAAAAAGTAACTAAAGACTTTAAACGCAGATGGCACTGTACATGGATGAAAGCCAGAAACTATTTATTGTTGGATGAGAATTACAGAGGGCTACCTCCCTATGAGTTATTGGTTAAGGAGGTTACAGAGGTCCCACAAACCATAAATATTCTTGACACTGCTATTAGTTGCATGCCAGAACTAGGTGGTATTTCTGAAGACACAACAGGCTTTGGTTGCAGGACTTAGAGATATGATGCTGGAACTAAGCTAGAGGTTCCCTCTCTGATGACTGGCTTTCACAACGCCAAAAGATGCTAAGTGAGCTTATGGTACAAAATTGTCACCAACAATCCTGCTCAGCTGTGGACTCTACATGCTATACTACCAACATGCCAGGTAATGGTTACAATAGTGGCGTGATCATCATGGGTACAACCAACTGCTTTCCAATTGAATTTCAGGTCCCCTCCACAGGAGGTAACTCATATATAATACTGTAAGTCAGTCATAAAATCCTATGACTAAGGAAGTCATAGGCTTCAGTGGGGAAGCAATTGTTGTTTTGTTAAACGGTTTGGTATGCCTGTCAAATTGCCTTCTAAACATATGTGTTGATGACCATAGATTACTACTGCTATCAACCTTAGTCAGTAGTAAAAGGAAAAGAGAGTTCTCCTCCTCCTCTTCCTCCTCCTCCTCCTCCTCCTCCTCCTTCTTCTCCTCCTCTTCCACCACCCCCACCATCACCCCTTTTTCTTCTTATTTTACTGAGTTTACTGCAGAGATTCATAACTCATCAAACTCCTGAGAAAAAGTGGTTACTGCTGTGGCACAATGGACTGTGGTATATATAGTATATGTGTGTAATGAATGCACTTGTGCATATGAAGATGAACACACATGCACATGTGTGGAGCCCAGAGCACACACAGCAAGCATCCTGTTCTATCACACTCCACCTTTCTCCTCTGAGACAGGGTCTCTCCCTGGAACTAACTGACAGCCAGAAAGCCCCCAGTGATCTTCCTGTCTCTGTCCCATACAGTACTGGAGTCACATGCAGACACACACCCACACAGCTTTTTATGTGGGTGCTGGAGATTTGAACTCAGTTCCTCATGCTTGCTCAGCAGATGCCCTTATATGCTGACTCATCTTCCCAGTTTCTATTTCTCTGTATTTAAAAAAAATTGTTGAACTTTTTATTTTGAATTCTTTGTCCGGTAGCTGATTTATCGTCATTTCTTTGGGGTCAGCTGTTGGAGAATTATTGTGCTCTTTTAGACATATTGTACTTTTGACTTTTTTCATATTTTAGGTGCCTTAAATTGATATATGCACACTTTAAAATGTGGGGATTGGCTTCAACCTTTGTAGACTATCTTGGAAAACAGCCCATCAAGAGACCCTGGGCCTGGATCTGGTATGTTCTAATGGAAGGTTTGCTAATATAGTCCTTGGACAGGCTTCCCTGGTACCTGGGCCTGAGGGGTTGGTCCTAAAGTTTGAATCCATGGATCTGCTGGGGTTGGTCAGGATTCCATATATGTGGGGGTTTGCCTAAAGCCTAACTCAGTAAGGATCAATATGGTACTAGAGATTTTCCAGGGCAGACTAGGTTTGGGGGTGGGGGTGGCATTTGGGACCACTAGGATAGACCGAGGGCCTGAGTTTGTAGAAACAATTTTCTTGCTTCTGTGTCTGTAGGTGCTGACTTATAGTCAAGGTTTGTAGTGATGGTCTTAGATCTTGAGTCCACGGAATCAGTCTGATAATCAGGATTTACTGAGGGCCTGGGAGCATCACTGGATTAAGTCCTCTGAACTTGGCACCATTTGGATTAGCCTAGACTCGGGTTTTTTCTGCTGCTGAGGACAGCACGGCACTGAGGTGTACAGGGATCTGTCCTGAGTCTAAGATCCTGGGTACTGGTCTGGTGTCTGGAGCCACTAGAGATACATAGAGCCACAGAGCATGGGGCCATGAGAACTGTTCTGGAGCCCGTGTCTGCTACTGCTTCCCTGAAGCTCTGTCGTGGGAGTGAGTCCGCTACTGAGGTCTACGGGAACAGGCTTAGACCATGAATCTGCTGAAGCTAAGCTGAGTCTAGTGTCTTCTGGAGAATGGGTTCCCAGAATCCAATGTGAAACATGAGGCCATAAGGACCAACCTGGCACTTGGTAGGCCAAGATCCTAGTATTTGAGGCCAGAAGCGCTAATCAGACAGTAGGTTGGGCCCAAAGCCTGAGATTGCAAAAACAGAATTGGTGTTGTGTAGACGTGGATCCTGTATCTGCAAAGGCCATACTGGAGGCTGAGTCCAGCTTAATGTCTTCCGTGAGGGCCGGCCTGGGAAAGAAATGAGCCTGAAGACTGAGTCTGTGGGGACTGACCTGGGGCTAGGGCAAACCCAAATCCAGGTGTATACAGGCCAGTCTGAAGCCTGGAGCCTGGTGCCACAGGAGTTGGCAGGAGTAGCATCTGTAGGTACCAGCTAGAGTTGTCAGTCCCTGAGTCATACTGGCTTTTATTGTCGAAATCTAAGTTTTGCTGCTGCAAAGTCTGGTTCTCATTGCCATCAGCTTTTCACAACGGAGGTATGTTTTTCCACACCGCTGTCTAGGGTTTAGAGAAAGCCAAAATAGGTCATGTAAAACTGCTCTTCCTACTCTCTGAAGCATGTCTTTTCTTACCTACATGCTCTGCCCAAGCACTATAATCACTGTGCAGTTTCTTTGGCTCCTATGAAGGTATTTTTTTCACACATGGATAATTTTTAAATTGGTATTTTTGTAAGGGTCAAAGTCCAAGGAAGTGCTATTTTTTTCTTTTTTCTTTTTGGTCTTTTTGAGGCAGGGTCTCCCTGTAGCCCCAGCTGTCCTGGAACTCACTATGTAGCCCCAGCTGTCCTGGAACTCACTATGTAGACCAGGCTGGCCTTGAACTCACAGGGATCCACCTGCCTCTGCTTCCTGAGTGCTGGGATTAAAGACGTGCGCCACCACACCTAGCCGGAAGTGCTATTTTTCTATCTTGCTAACATCCAACCTGTATGTGGATTTATTTTCAAAACTAAAACTGTTTTTTATTGATTCAGAATTTCAGATAGTGAATGTTGGTCATATTCTGACCCTCCTCCCCTCCACCCCATCCTTCTTGTCCTCAATTATTATTTTTCTTTTATAAAGGCCTATTGGGTCTAATTTGTGTTCCCCAAATGTTCTTGGGTATGAGTCCATCCCTTGGAGGCTGATCAACATACCACAAGTCACACCCTCAAAACTGACTCTTCCTCTCCCAGTAGCTATCAATTGCCAATAGATACTCAGCTAGGACTGGGACTTCTTGCCCACCTCCCCCTCCATACCGGGTTTTTCTCTGACTTGGGCTAGCACAGGTTTTGTACATACTGTCACAAGAGCTGTGGGTTCGTATTTGTAATTATGACAAGAGTGGATTAGCAGGATGCCTGCCCTCTTAGATTTAAGAAGTTATCTAATGTCTTTCCAAAATTCTAAAATTTTGTAAAATCTTTTGGGTTTTCTCTGAAGAGAGTTATAGTTTGAGGGAATTTGTGTCACTTTTCTATATTTCTCTCCAATCTTTCTGGTCTCTTTTTCTTACATATAATATATATAAAGCATTTACATATTATATTATATTATGTTATGTTATGTTATATTATATTATATTATCTGTAATGCCTATAGAATATAATTTATGTCTCCAAATGGCCTTCAATGTGGGTCCATCCACTGGAGCCTGGCTAACCAATGCAGAGTCCCATACTTGAAAGAGACTGTCTCCGCCCCTCCCAGCAACCATCTATTGCCACAGTTTCCTTAGGTGGGATTGAAGTGTCTTACCCTCTTTCTCATGTCTACACTGGGATTTTTTCTGGTTTGAGCTTACATGGACTTGTCCATGCTGACACCGTGGCTGTGAGTTCATATGAGTGTCTTCAGCTGTCTGGAAAACTGTTTCCATGTGGTCATCCAGCCCTTCTGGCTCTTACACTCTTTCTGCCTCCTCTTCTGCAATGATTCCTGAGCCATACGAGGCAGAGGTTTAATACAGGTGTCCTATTCAGGGATAAACACTCTGCAATCGTTTATTATCTGCATATTGATCAGTTGTAGGCCTCTGTGTTACCAAACATCTGCTGCAATATGAAGATTACTGGGTGAGACTTGAGAGAGACACAAATCCATGAGTATAACGAAAAGCCATTATGAATCACTTTAATACTACGTCTATTTAGCAGAATAACAGTAGTAGGTTCTCCTCTATAGTCTGTGACATGTCCAGCCATGATCTTGGCCCTAATAACAATGCCAGATATGTGCTTCATCTTGTGAAGTCAAAAATCTCTTTAACTGTGAGATCCTATAAAATTTTCTTTAAAAATCACATACTTCCAACATATAATGGCATAGAATAAAAAAAAAACAAGTCAGAAACTTCCAATATATAATGGTACAGAATAAACATTCTTACTCCAAACTGAAGAACCAGGGCATAGCAAAAACTAATCAAAACAAAACAAAACCAAAACCCAGCAAGGAAAACACCAGATCCCTGAGATCAGTTCTGGCATCTTGGCTTGTAATGCATCTGTCTGGGCTCCAAAGGGTTTGAGTAGTCCATTCTTCCGGCCCTGCTACCCTCAGCACACAGAGATACTCTCCTGGGGCAACTCTACTCCATGCCCCCAGTTCTCCTTGGTATATGTCACACGGTCCTGGTATCTCTAATATCCTGGGATCTACATTGCAACTGGGGCTTCATCTTCATACTTCACACAATGGCCTCTTAGATGCTCTCTGCAGGGGCTCTAGCCATGTCACACACTGCCTGGCTTAATTTGCTTTCCATAGCCACCCCAGTCTTTGATCTTTCATGCCTTCAAAACCAGTACTACATGGACAATGCTGCCAAACTCTGCCCACTGGGGACACGGCCCTGATCCTCTTGGCCACAGCTGTATCTGCTTCTGTCAGCTGACTCAGGGAAAATGCTTTCATAGACAGTTGCTTTTGAGGATCATGGAAAACCCTTCAGCTTAGACTTCTTCCTTTAAATGAACCTTGATTTCCATAAGATGGCACCTCTGGTGGAGGGAGTTTTGCCTTCAGCATACATTTCCTATTGTCTCCATACAGTATCGGAGATTTCCCTTTAATAGTGATGAACTCTTTAAGAATTACAACTGCTTTCTCAACATCAGCCTCTCACTGTTAGATCACAGACATTCTAGCTGCCTCATTCTCTGCCCCAGAAATCAGTCCATATCCCCTGCATTCTGTCTCCTAGAAAGAACTGACAGTTCCTGCTGTGAGCATTCAGGCTTCAGTGGTGGGAAGAGGGACACAAGCACAGTCACTCCCCCTTGCTACCGCAACACAAATGTATGTTCCCACCCATACATTCCTGTGACTCTTGGCACATAGACTAGGCAAGACTAAATAATATGGTATGGAACTTCCAATCTCCCTCTAGACATCTATAGTGGTAAAGAATCTCCTTTATCAGGAAACTGGAGGGCCTGTCTGTCTCTTCAGGACTCCTGTCATGCTATACGAGGAAACTCTCTCTCCTGCTCTTCCACTTTATCTGTCCTAATGGAGCTCCTCGGAAGGTTTCTGAAGGGAAAGCTGTCTCTCTCAGGGTCTCATTATGTTGACTCTGATATGAAACTATCTCTGCTAATTGCTCTCCCACTTCAAGGCCCAATCAGGAGAGAGAGAGAGAGAGAGAGAGAGAGAGAGAGAGAGAGAGAGAGAGAGAGAGAGAATTGAGGGGCTCTTTCCTAATAAAGCTCATTCTGAAGAATAATCTATGCCAACTCCTTTCCCAAGTCAACCAACCTGCTTGTTTGTTTATAACATTCCCCTATCTGGAAATTTCTTTTGTCAAACAAACTAGTCAATCATCTCTCAATTAAACTTCAATCAGGTTCTGAGGACATGGGCAGAATGAAGCCAGATTCTTGGCCAAAATATCACACAAGTGGCCCCTAGTCTAGTCCAGTCCCCAGTAGAGTCCTTGTTCCCCTCTGAAGCCTTATTAACTGGACCCTCACTATTTGCATTCTTCTCAGAATTCTTATCTTCCAAGCTCCCGCTAGAAGGGCCCATTAAGTTCTGCATTTAGCATTCAACAGCTTTTCTATTCTAGTTTCAAAGTCTTCAGCATTGCTCCCATAAGATAGCTCAAAGGGCCTAAAAGTCACATGTTCAGGTCCATCACAGAAATGACCCCACTTCTCAGCACCAATTTCTTAGTTTCTTTTCTGCAGCTGTGAGAAAAAACTCTGACAAAAGCACCCTAAGGGAGAGTTTTAGCCATGGTTCAAGGGGCCGTCTATTAGGGGAGCAGGTCAGGAGCTTGACGGGCACCAGGAGCTTGAAGGGCACCAGGAGCTTGAAGCAGCTGGCCGCACTGTGTCCGCACTCAGAAGAGAGAAATAAATGTGTGCATGCTGCTCAGTTCCTGTCCAGGACACAGCCAAGGAATGGTGCCACCCACCGTGGGCAGGTCTTCTCACTTCCGATGATGCAGTCAAGATAACCACCCACAGGTATGACCAGAGGCCTGCATCCCAGGTGATTCTACATCCTGTCAAGTTGACTATTAACACTGACCATCACAAATGCCAACTCGACATGATAAAGTAAATACTTTTTTTCCAAAGCTGATTAACAGAGCTAAAGTTTCTAAAACTCGCGTGTGTGGGGTGTGTGTGTGTGTGTGTGTGTGTGTGTGTGTGTGTGGACACACATGCCAAAAATAATAGAAGTATTCATCAATCACAGCTGTGGGGTGTGTGTGTGTATGTGTGTGTGTGTGTGTGTGTGTGTGTGTGTGGACACACATGCCAACACGCTTTGATAGACTCTGTAATCATCTAAACAAAATCAGGGACATTCAACATTTTCTTATATTTTCAATCTTTTGTGAAGGTGATTCAATAAATTTTTCATTTCAAGTATTTTGCCTTTTCCCCCAGAATATCCATTTGTTTCCCATTCATGACTGAAATTTGCTATCTTACTACTTATTTTCAATAAATTACTTACTATACCAATTGTTTTTAGGTGTGCTAATTTCACCATCTGGTCTTTTATTAGTAGCCTACAGACTATTTGCTCTCTCAATTGTATGTCATAGGTTAATTTTTCTTTCTCTCTCTTTCCTTTCCTCTCTTTTCCTTTATTTCTGTCCTTCTGTCTTCCTTGCAGTGCTGAGTTGTTCACTGCTCCTATTGGCATTCTCTAGAAGGCTGTTGAAATATGTTCTGGTAAGCAGATCGCCCTAACCTTGTCCAGCTTGCTTTTAAGGCTTGGTTGTCATGAGTCTTTTCTGTTTAACTCTTGCTTCTAGTGCACACACAGCCTTTTGTACTTAAATACAATACTAACCCCTAAGATGCTGTAAGTGCTCTGAAAGTTCAATGCAAAGCCCAAAATTTTTATTACCTTTTGTGTAAATCATCTAATTTCTCAAGACACGGAGCACAAACTGTCCCTCCAGCATCAGAAATTAACAAAACACCTGCTCAGTTCTCAGCCTCCTGCTTTTTGCATTCAGCTGATTTCCATGAGTACTTCCCTCCTGCATCTGCTCGGTCCTCCGTCTCCAGCACCCCACTCTGCTTTCAGTGATGCCCTGTGCACTTGCCTCCCACACAACCTTATTTGCTTCCAATCTGCCTGCTTTTTGTTCCTGTTCGAAGACTTCAAAAACAGTTACTTTTTTCGTAATTTTTCCAACAGTTCTAATTCTTATTGAAACTATTATAAAGAAAAATGACTCTAATTTTATCAGAACTGAAGTCTGTCTATACCTTTATATGGAATCTTTATTGGAATCTTTATAAGCACAGCTGTTGTCCAATTTCAGAGGGGCAACTGGCAATTTGGCCAGCTTATCTCTTTTTCACATATCCGTACCTAGTCACTGAAAAAGAAAAAGCCATTTTACAAGTACACTTGTATCTTTAATCTTATATTATTCTTTGTGGGGCTACTGATGCCCAGCCAAGCCACCCTGAATCACTGTAATGATTTTGATGTGACTAGTCCATGCCCCTCCATGCTTTGCTGTACAAAGCTTGTATATGAAACTGTCAGAAGACTTCCTTGACTTTGGAGCCTTCTGATCCACATGGAGAGCAGAAAAGGTTAAAAACTCTAGGGACCACCTGCCAAGGTTGTCCAGGCAGCCACTAGAAATGTGGGTAGGGAAGGGAGGGTAGACTTGGGAGGCATTGTTGGGGGGAGGGATGATCAAAATTCATTGTATAAAATTCATAAAGAACTAATGAAAATAAAATAAAAAACTCATTTGCCCCAAAGTGTCACATACCTGAGGTATGATTTGCACACCAGAGCTTCTCGTGGCATCTGGTTGGACAGAGAAAACTGTCTGCAGTCTCATTATTTGGCCTCTTTTTCTGCTTCCTTATTCTTTCACTTATCTCTCCTGTGGGAAATTCCCAATAAATACCTTATGCATAGATATGCTTTTCTGTGAGACTGCCAGAGAGTGCTGAGTTCTGGGCTCCCTCTGCCTCCATCTAGCAGAGGGCCTGAGAACCCAGGGGACTGCCTGAGGGGCCCCAGATCCTGCCTCCACGTGGTGGTGAGCTTCCCCTAATTGTGTCATACCCATCCCCCTACCTGGGGTTTTGTGAGGCCACTCCCAAGGTCCCAGGGCAGATCTGACTTTGGTAGGCTAAGGCTGAGATCCTAGCAGACAGCCTGAGAGGGTGGGTTCGGACCTCAATCTGTGTAGTGGCTCAGATCTCAGAAGACTATGAGAGAGTGCCCAGTTCTGACCTCCCTCTGACCTTCCTCTGGCATAGCGTTGAGAATGCAGGGGACTGCCTGAGAGCACCCAGATCCTGCCTCCATGCGGTGAAGGAAGCCTGAGTGTACCTGACTGGAACCTGAATTGGGCTTCTCTGGCTACTCCTGAACAGCTGATCTGAAGCCATCAGTTCCCTCCAAATTAAACCTGAGAGAACCTGAACCCTGTACCAACCAGCTTTACATAACCAATAAAGAAAGGATCTAGGCACCCAGATAATACAAACAAAAGCATACTTCAACTTAATTCTCATATCAGAATCAAAAACAACAAAAGAAAATCACATGCCAAAACTACAAAGAAAGAATAATAAAATGGAAAGCCAAAACACTATGTACCCACCAAAATCCACCAATTCTGTAGAAGAGTTCTACAAGGAAAACCCCCTAGAGATAACCCAGGACACTGAATTTAAAAGAACAATCATAAATATGGTCAAGGAATTCAATGAATTTAAAGAACATATGAAGAGAGATAACACAGGACACTGAATTTAAAACAACAGTCATAAACATGATCAAGGAATTCAATGAATTTAAAGAACATATGAAGAAACAAATCAAAGAACTAAAAGAAGATAGGAATAAACTTCTGAATGAATTCACAAAATAGAAACATTGAAGAAAACTCAATAAGCCAACTTGAAACAACAAGGGAAAACCTCACTGTTAGAATGAATGAAACGGAAAACAGAATACCAACACTGGAGGATAAAGTTGAAGCATTGGGCCACTCAAGCAATGATTATGGAAAATTTTAAAAACACAGGAATGGAATATTCAAGAGATGTGGGACACCATGAAAAGACCAAATCTATGGATCATAGGAAGAGAGGAAGGAGAAGAATTTCAGGTTACTGGTGCCAGATATTAAACAGGATTTAGAAGAGAATTTCCCAAAATTAAGGAAAGACATCCCTATACAAATACAGGAAGCACATAGAACACCAAATAGACAGGATCAGAAAAGAAACTCCTCACAACATAGCATAGTAAAAACACTAAATCTACAGAACAAAGAGAGAATATTGAAAGCAGCAAAAGAAAAATCACATACAAAGGAAAGCCCATCAGAATTACAGCTGACTTAGCAATGAAAACTATGAAAGCCAGAAAAGCCTGGACCAAGGTATTTCCAGTTTTACATGACAATAGATGCCAGCTCGGAATACCATACCCAGCAAAAATGTCTATTATAGTTGAGGGGGAAAGAAAAATCTTCCATGACACAAAAGCCTGCAAGAATACATGTTCACAAAACCACCGGTTCAAAGAAGACTTGAAGCAATACAGAGAGGAGAGAGAAACAGCTGTACCCTAGGGGCAATGAAAGAAAATAAACAAAGGTATAATCTAGGAAACACAAAATTAGAGAATACAAATAGCAATCAAAATGAAAGCAACCAATACACATCTTTCAATAATATTCTTAAATATCAATGGACTGAACCCCCCAGTCAAAATGCACAGGCTAAGTAAATGGATTAAGCAACAAAATCCTTGGGGCTGGAGATATGGCTCAGAAATTAGAAGCGCTGACTGCTCTCTCATAGAACCCAGG
>NW_008330926.1:5246888-5247441 GCF_000622305.1 Nannospalax galili | reverse complement strand
GAAGACCAAAAAACAAAAAACAAAAACAAAAAAATCACTACTACAGGACTTTAAGACACAGATTAACCCCAACTCAGTAGTAGTAGGGGACTTCGATACCTCACTGTCTCCATTAGACAGGTCAACTGGACGAAGAATAAATAGAAAGACATCTGAATTAAATGATATCATACATCAAATGGACCTAACAGACATCTTTTGAATATTCCACCCAAGCACCAAAGAATACACTTTCTACTCAGTACCCCATGGAACTTTTTCAAAAAGTGACCACATACTGGGCCACAAAACAAACTTCAACAAATACAAAAATATTGAAATAATTCCATGCATTCTATCATACCACAAACCAATAAAGCTCAAAATCAACGCTGGACGAAGCCCTAGTCACTAGAGGAACTCATGGCTATTGAACAACACACTCCTAAACAATGAGTGGATCAAAGGAAAAATTAATTAAGAAATAAAAGAATTACTGGAATTCAATGAAAAAGACAATACAACCTCTGGGACACTTTAAAAGCAGTCCTAAGAGCACTGTATAGCTCTAAAT
>NW_008330926.1:5244277-5245581 GCF_000622305.1 Nannospalax galili | reverse complement strand
TGGAAAACAAAAAGTCTAACTGGGCCCATGTGATTATGTGAGTACCTGTTCTGCCACAAGACTGGCAATCTCCTCATAAGTCTTCCCAGCTTCTGTTATTGCATCATTCAGATCCGTTTCACCTAAAAAGTATTGCAGTCTTGTAAGTGGTTGGCAGTTACAAATATTTTCCTATGTTATTAAAATTTTTATTATAGACTTTATTGGTTGGCTTTATTGTAAAAATTTCAAACATGGACAAAACTAGTCTCATGATTCCCACCCCCGTTATCCACTTCCCATTTGGCAAGTGACAGTCAACCTTTCTATCAATGCCTCATCATCCTCCCTTTTTGTGAGACAACATTTCATCTGCAAACTTTACCTACAAGCTATGGAGCAGTTAAAGAAGGGCACTACATTAAAAAAATTAGAAGGACCTAACACTGCAACTCAAGGCACTGGAAAGGCAAGAACAAATGAAACTCAAACCCAGCAGAAGAGAAGAAATAACAAAAATCAGAGCAGAAATTAATGAAATAGAAACAAAACAATTCAAAGAATCAATGAATCTAAGAGCTGCTTCTTTGGAAAGCTGAACAAGATAGACAGGCCCTTAGCCCAGTTAACCAAAAGAAAGAAAGAGCAAAGCCAAATCAACAAAATCAGAGATGAAAGGGGAAACATCACAACAGACACCCAAAAGATCCGGACCATTATAAGGGAATATTTTAAAAACCTATATACTACTAAATCTGAAAGTCTAAAAGAAATGGATGGATATCTGAAATCATGGGAATCACCAAAGTTAAACCAAGAAGATATCAACAGTTTAAACAGACCCATAACATATAAGGAAATTGAAACAGTAATACAAGGCTGACTAACTAAAAAAAGCCCAGGCCCAGATGTATTTACAAGCAGAATTCTACCAGACATTTAAAGAAGACCTCCAACCAATAATACTTAAATTATTCAAAATGATAGAAACAGAGGGAGAACTCCCAAATTCCCTCTATGAAGCCAGCATCACTCTAATATCCAAACTGTGTAAAGACACAACCAAAAAAGAAAACTATAGACCTGTATCCCTAATGAACATAGATGCAAAATTTCTCAATAAAATACTTGCAAACTGCATACAGGCACACATCAAAAAGATCATTCACCATGATCAAGTCAGCTTTATCCCAGAGTTGCAGGGAGGGTTCAATGTGCATAAGTCAATAAATGTCATAAATCATATAAATGTGCTCAAAGACAAGAACCACATGGTCATCTCAATAGATGCAGAGAAGGCCTTTGACAAAATTCAACATGCATTT
>NW_008330926.1:5235093-5244168 GCF_000622305.1 Nannospalax galili | reverse complement strand
CCATTAAAATCAGGAACCAGACAAGGATGTCCACTATCTCCACTCCTTTTCGTGATAGTGTTTGAAACTCTTGCTAGAGCAATAAGACAGGAGAAGGAAATTAAAGGAGTACTAATTGGAAAAGAAAAGGTCAAACTATTACTTTTTGCAGATGATATGATACTATACCTAAGACATCCCAAAAGTTCCACCAGAAAATTCCTAAAACTGATCACCACTTTCAGTATAGTGACAGGTTATAAAATCAATCTACAAAATCAGTAGCCTTTCTATATATCAATAATAACCAATTGGAGAAAGAATACAGGTAAATGCTGCCATTCACAATTGCTGCAAAAAAAATGAAATAAAATATTTTGGAATAATCTGACCAAAGAGACCAAAGACCTCTACAATGTAAATTTTAAATCGTTAAAGAAAGAGATTGAGGAAGACACCAGGAGATGGAAGGACCTCCCATGTGCATGCATTGGAAGAATTAATATTGTGAAAATGACCAGTCTACCAAAAGCAATATATAGATTCAATGCAATCCCAATCAAAGTCCCCATGAAATAGTTCACAGAATCAGAAAAATCCATCCTTAAATTTATATGGCAGAACAAAAGACCCCAGATAGCCAAAGTAACCCTGAGCACAAAAAGCATCTCTGGGGGAATTACTATACCAGATCTCAAAGTATATTACAGAGCTATAGTCATAAAAACAGCATGGTACTGCCCCAGAATTGAGCCACCTGATATTTGACAAAGGTGCCAACAACACACAGTAGAGGGAAGACAGCATCTTCAACAAATGGTGCTGGCAAAACTGGATCTCCACCTGTACAAGAATGAAACTAGATCCTTATCTTTCACTTTGCACAAAAGTCAACTCCAACTGGATCAAAGACCTCAATGTGAAACTGGAAACCCTGAAACTATTAGAAGAAAATATTGGCAGTAACTTACAATATATAGGTGTAGGAAAGGATTTTATAAATTGGACAGCAGTTGCTCAGGAAACAAGGTCAGCAATCAACAAGTGGGACCTCATTAAACTAAAAGCTTCTGTACAGCAAAAGAAACAATCAAAAAAGTGAAGAGAAAAACCGACAGAATAGGAAAAATCTTCTCCAGTGACACACCTGACAGAGGTTTGACATCCAGAATATATAAAGAACTCAAAAAACAAAGAAGTGAGAAATCAAATTACCCAATTAAAAGATGGGCTAAAGATCTAAACAGAGAGTTCTCAAAGGAAGAAATAAAGATGGCTAAGAACAATCTCAAAGAGTGTTTAATATCATTAGTAATTAGGGAAATGCATATTAAAATCACCCTAAGGTATCACCTTACCCCAATCAGACTGGTTGAATCAACAGAACAAATGATACCAGATGCTGGCAAGGATGTGGAGAAAAGAGAACACTCATTCACTTCTGGTGGGGTTGCAAACTCATGCAACGTCTATGGAAATCAGCGTGGAGAACTCTTAAAAAACTAAAAATGAACCTACCATATGACCCGGTTATACACACCTTGGCATATACCCAAATGACTCATCCTATTGTAGAGACACTTGCATAACCATGTTTGTTGCTGCTCTTTTCACAATAACTAAGAGATGGAAGCAACCTAAGTGCCCCTCAACTGATGAGTGGTTAACAAAAATGTGGTATATTTACACAGTGGCGTTCTATTCAGCAGTAAAGAAAGGTGATATAATGAAATTTGTAGGTAAATGGATGGATCTAGAAACTGTTACACTAAGTTAAGTAACAGAGACTCAGAAAAAATAATTTCCTTGGTATTAATTTGACTTAACAGTGAGGCCTCATGCAAACTAAAGTTGTTAAATTAACCTAAAAATATTTTTCTAGGTCAAAATAATTTCTCTTTAATCCTTATCTTAATTCTTGTTCTATATTATGGGTATTATTGCTTAAAAGTATACTAATTTTAAGTAATAATTACTTCTACTCCAGGAAAAATGTTAACCATTTTACCACTATTGTCTCTTTATAGCTAATAAACAGATACATCAAGGTCCACGTGTTTACCGAGCTTATATTGTACTGATATGCTTAAATGGTTGTTCATCTGTCTATAGGTATGAGGTACTAAATGTTGGTTATTTGATGGACTCTCACAAGAAAGAATGGGTTTGTTTATAAATATAATGGAAAAAATAATAGAAAGGTCTAAGAAAAAAAATAAAGGGTTGGAATGTTAACGTTAGTAAGATTAAGATGGCTGGATATTTCTGAAATGGAAGGAATAATAAAAATGTTTAAGCAAGGTTATTAAAGGTCTGAGTGAGTTTATGGAAGTACAAGATGGTGGTTGTTGTTGTAATAATCACTGTTACAGCTGAAGAAAAAAAATTTCAGGCTACTGCACTGACAGATGCTACACATCTAAACAGAGTCTGGGGTTAAATGTGTGAAGACAGACGTTAAAGTTACCTATGACTACTAGAAAATGCCTTAATGTTTCTCTATAGTATACAAATGTTGCTTTTAATGTTTTCCCTTACCCACAACAAAATAATTTAATTCAAGAACTAGCTTTTTGCCTTCTGGAACCAGATGGACAGTCCAAAAGAAAACAGTTTGTTTGGTGAGCCTCGTTTGAATCTGAAGCAGTTTGTTTCCTATTTCACATACCACTGGCATTCCTTACAACCCCACAGGACAAGCAATAATAGAGAGACAACACAAACATCTCAAAGATCAAATAAATAAAAGGAAAATGGGGGGAATCACCTATACTTGGGATAACAGTACAGAATCCTCATTTCCTATTATACAGGTCTCTGCTAACTTTAAATATTTTTTATATTAAATGATCAAGGAATTTTTCCAATGGCCAAGCACCGGCAGGGACTAACTATCCCACAGCCCTTGCCACTGGTGCTTTGGAAGGACCAAGAATCAGATCTCTGGAGTAAAACTCCAGCTCTTTTACTAACTAATGGGGCGAGGGTATGCTTGTGTCTTTACAGAAAATGAATCCTCCCCCAACCATGGACACGTCAGACCACTCACTCGAATCCCCCCACAGCAAAGATGGCTTCACTGACCCTGGGAAAGTGGAAAAGGAGACCCTGAAAGAAGACGCAGCCTCCTGTGACCTGGGGAATGATTAAGAACCTGATGAACGATGCCCAGGAGTTGGGACGGCGCCAAGGCCAAGATGTCTCTAAACCTGAAATTCTTCTTGTCTGTGTTCTAACTACACTGACTGTGACGAGCGTAAAAGCTGAAATGTGTGTCATCAATACTAATGTTAATGGTGTACCTATTATAGGATCAGGATTAGTACTCAAGCATATTACACAAAACTGTGCATGGCCACCTGGACCCATCATATGGGAAAAGGATGGACAGACAATATACAGCCAAGTGGATGGAGGATTTTTAGGTTGGAAAAATGCTACTGACCAGAGCCTAAAGAACCAGCATGATTTCAGTATTTTTAAAGAGGCACAGACCCTAGAAGGTACTGGAAGTTATAGATGGGTGAAAAACCAAAAGAGTCCTTTTAAAGATATTGAAGTAGTTAGATCAACCACATCTTTGCAACAAACCAGCCTGTCCATGTCTAATGATTTGGATGGGAATTTATGGGTTCATCTTGCACAAAAGGGTTATAATAAACAGAGTTTCTGTATATGAGGAGACCCTTCTGTACCAGGATTGTTAAATAAAAATCTAATGGGAATGGGGGTACATATGGATCTTTATAGACAGATAACTAGGGACAATATAGAAAATCAGACACAACATATTAAATAGTCAAAGACTTACCTATATGTCACATTATGTTTTGATTGTAAGTTTATTCCCTTGCATTGCAATACCACCTCTAATTATACCTTAAAGTAAGGGAAACAATGGCCTGTAGGATGGACCTTCTTTTGCAATAATGAAACCTATACAGTGTTGCCTTATGGATATCAAGGATTATGTGCTATAGAACGTATAATGCATTTGCTAATAACCCCTCCTATAAAAAGAACACATAGATCTTTACCTAAAGACTATGATGATTCTCTCAAGCTACTTGACCCAAAAGCTGTAGCTGTTAGCTCTGCCTTTTTACTTCCTATACCTGGCGTGGTAATTGGAATGCAAAAGGAAATATCTAAACTCCCTTGTATAACTAGTAAAACAGCAAATATAACTGCAAAAATACTAGGAGAAATTAATCAGGAAATGGGAGAACTAAGAACTGCTGTGCTACAAAATAGAGCTGCTATAGACTATCTACTGTTAAAAAAAAATCACATGGGATGTGAACAATTTCCAGGAATGTGTTCTTTTAATTTGTCTGATTTTTCACATACTATAGACCGACAGATTGATGATCTACAAAAGGCAATCAATAAGATATCTGAATTCTCTCTACCTTGGCCAAAGTGGCTCCAATGGCTTACTCCATTCTTGGGCCCAATATTGATTGGCATACTTATTCTTATGGGAGCTCCCATAGTTATGCACTGTATTATAATTTCGATTAATGAGACTGTGGCTTCTATGACCATTTCCTTTTTACTTTTGAAAAACAAAAAGGGAGGAGATGTAGGAAACCAGGATGCCAGGCCCTAGGGTGAGATGAGCCTAAAACTTTTAAGTACAGGCTGCATTCTCTGCTAAAGGGAGGGGCACTGAAAACAGTGACTCTGATAATCCCTGTCTTGCAGAACACTGTGAGACTGCCAGTAGGAAGCGGCCTGGTCATTAAAAGTTCAGGCTCCTGGTGCTCTGTGGAAAAGTGTCTTAGTCAACAACCCTTAGCTCATCTCCTTGTCCTGAACAAATTACTCAGCTATCCCTGGCTAAGAGATTGGGCCAAGTTAAAGGTTTACTCCTGAGCTAAAAGCTAAAAGTTCATCATGCTTTTAGCTCTGAGAAAGAAAACATTGTGGCCAATAAATTACTGGATGGGCATTGATAACCCTGAGTAAAAGTTTAAGAATCCTTCTGGTGCCAACTAACAGACTAAATGTCCTGCTTCTTTGTACCCTAAATCTTTGTATGTGACTGCCATATCCCACGTGACTGCTAGTTCCTTGGGATGTATAAAAACCATGTGAATTTTAAAGTAAATGGCTTGTTGAAAAGACACAAGTCCCAGGGTCCAAGACTCTATTGCCGATCAAGTCTCTCTGCCCCAAAGCCGCTGAACAAAGCAAACCCGAATCCTGACACTTTTCCTTCCCAGAATCTGTCCCCCAGCCGTATCCAGCTGCTATAGTGGTGCCATGAGGTTCTGCTAGGTCTGCCTGCCATTTTGAGTCCTGATTTCCATACTGGCTTGACTCAAATGACATGTCTTTTTCTCTTCCTCTTCTTCATCTCCTTTCTCTGGAAAATTCCAAGATTTATAGCTTGACTGTCCTAGGGTCTGTCTTCTAAACTCTAATAAAGTTATCATTGAGATTTCTTCTGAGTCTGTTCTTAAATTCTTTATTATTGAGACCAAAAAACCTAAAAGAGGACCCCAACTTCCCCAATAGCATTAGCATCCCTGGCAAAGCTCCCCAGATTTTCTAGTAACACAACTGTCAATATTTTATGTACCTTTCTTTACACATGTGCAAGAGCACCTCTGGGACTGGCAGACTTGTCGGCATGCACCACCATCATCTTTACTAAGGGGTCAGTGCCAAGTGGTTGCTACAGCTTACATCTCCAGCAGTTACTAAGAGATCCAACCTCTTCTCCACAGCCAACACTGTACTTTCAGACCGCTTAAATTTGCTCGTTTGTGAATATGCAATGATATTTTGTTATTCTTTCCATTTGAATTTTAGGTTTATTCCGCTTTTCTTTTACAGACTTTAAAATGCATACGCAGCTCAAATATTATCACGATCACTAATAAAACTAAATATTTTATAGTTATGTCAGACATTTATGTTTTCTATGTTGCAAAACGTCTATTTTTTGCCCATTTTTCTATTAGGTTGTCTCTGTTTTTCTAATTAAGTCATAGCACTCTAACTATATCAGCAATACTGACCTTTGTCAGTTCTGTACAGTACAAATGCTTCTTGTTTCTAGCTTATATTTTTACTCCCTTTATAGTATTTGTAATTTCTTTTGGTTCACAACGGTCAGACTATGCTTATTGAAAGCAACCATACCTCAGAGCTGGAGGGATGGCTCAGCAGTTAAGAGCACTGGTTGTTCTTGCAGAGGACCCAGGTTTGATTCCTGCACCCACACAGTGGCTAACAACTGTCTGTAACTCCAGTTCCAGGGGAATCCAACACCCTTTTCTGACCTCCATGGACATTGCACAACACAGATGCACTTCCACACATGCAGGCCATACACTCATACACATAAAATAAAAATAATAAATAAAATATTTTGATGGCTCAGCAGTTAAGAGCACTGGTTGCTCTTGCAGAGGACCTGGGTTTGATTCCTGCATCCACCCAGTGGCTAACAACTGTCCATAACTCCAGTTCCAGGGGATCTGACAGCCTCTTCTGTCCTCTGTGGGCATTGCACAACACGGGTGCACTTACCTACATGCAGGCAATACACACCTACACATAAAAATAATAAATAAAATATTAAAAAAGAAAGAAAGTAACCATGACAGTCTTTCAAATAACAGGAAGGCCTATATCTCTTTTAAATATTCTGATTCCTCAGGCTGGGACAAGACTGATTAAGCAGGATGCCTCGCATCCATCCATCAGCCTCCAACCTTAGTTTAAAAAGTTATCTAATGTATCTCCAAAATTCTAAAATTTTATAAGATCTTCTTGGTTTTCTCTGAAGATAGTTATATTTTGAGGAGAGTTGTATCAGTTTTCTTTATTTCTTCACAATCTTTCTGATCTCTTTTTCTTGCATTATTATACTGGTTGACTATGTAGTAATTGTGACAACTCTGATTTATTTCTCATCTTTAGAAGACGCTATCTAAAATGATACCATTGGCACAATGATCACCCAGGATTTTTTGTATATACCAATTTATATAATTTTTATCTTATGTGTATAGTATGTTGCCTGCATGTAGGCAAGTGTCATGCAGTGCCCAAGGAGGACAGAAGAGGATCCCCTGGAACTGGAGTTATGGACAGTTTTTAGCTGCCATGTGGGTGCTAGGATACAAACCCGGGTCCGCTGCAAGAGCAGTTAGTGCTCTTAACTGCTGGGCCATTTCTCCAGCCTTCCAATTTTATAGTTTAAAATTTCCACCTTTTGGTAGGCTATGAGTTCTCATATAGTTGTTGGAAATTAAGACTATCCCATGGATTTTTCTCATTAATCTACTACCAGAGAGAATATCAGAAATACCTTTTTTTTCATTTGGAATAAAATTTGCATTTCTGGGGTGAAAATCAACTTATTGTATATCAATTTTTGCTTTTCTAGATTCAGGTTACTAAACATTTTGTTCAGGGTTTTTTGATTCTGTACATTTGACAGAGATTGACTTTATTTTTACTGTCCATCTCTGGTGTAAGTATCATACTAGGAAGATCTTTTATATGTCTAGAAAAGCCTGTTCCTGCCATACTATGTAGAAATAACTGAAGTTCTGGAATTAGTGTGTGGGGGGGGTGTTATTTTTTTAAAATATATTTTATTTACTATTTTTATTTTGTGTGTATGAGTATATTGCTTGCATGTATGTAAGTGCACCCTTGTCTTGCAATGCCTGAAAAGGTCAAAAAAAGGTATTGGATCCCCTGAAACTGAAGTTACAGGTGGTGGCTAGCCACTATGTGGGTGCTGGGAATCGAACCTGGGGCTTCTGCAAGAGTAGCTAGTGCTCTTAAACACTGAGCCACCTCTCCAGCTCCCTGGAGTTGTTTTATTTCATATGAAGAGATTTTTGATTCTTTGTAGCTATATAATTATTGAAATTTTAAATTTCAACTTAGGGGGACCTCTGCAAGCATTGCACAACACAGGTGCACTTATACACATGCAGGTATAACACTCATATACATGAAATAAAAATTAATTAATTAAAAAATAAATTTCGTTTTAATTCTGAATATTTAGATTTTCTTGAGCACACCCCTTTTGTTTGTGTTTATATGCTTATTGACACCAAGCTGCTCATAATATCTGTTTACCTTGCTGAATCTTAAATGTCTTCTTTTTATTCTTAACATTAGTTTTATTTATCCTTTTTCTTTTTTATTTATCTTACTAGATATTATTCTATCTTACTAATCATTTCAAAGACCCAATTTATTTTTTTCTAAAGGCATTGTTTTTATATGTGAACATCTACCATCTGTTGACTTAAATAAGATGACCCTCCATAGTATGAGTGGGCTCCATCCTATCAGTTGAGGAGCTTGATGTGTGGCCACTGGTAGATTCCCGGTGCTCGGATGAACGGCACCACACTCATACACATTTGGGCAGTAACTGGACTTAGTGGATCACAAAAGAAAAAGGAGGACATGAAGTTGGGAGGGGACCATGCTGCAGGGGACTTGGGGAAATTTGGAAGGGGAAAATGGGGCATGGGTATGATCGGGTTTTGTTATGTACATATATTATATAGAAATCTGCAAGAGTTTCCAGCCTTCTGTACTACCTGTAGATTTTGTCTCAAGACTGACTTCACCTCTAACCTGAAATGCCAGTTAGCCTGCCTTACAGGTTTTGAACTAGTCAGCCCTATCACATGATTTTATTCCTTAAAATAAACACTGTAGAACTCTCCTGGCCCGCTCTCCCGCCCTCAGGCCTCTCTGCGGGTAAGTCTACCTGGCAGCCCTCCACGCCTTGACTCCGCCAGCCCTGCTCACCCTTCCATCTCCCCCGCTGTTCTCTACTCCTAGCTTGGGCCCTGTGCCATTCCTAGCCTTGGGGCCCCAGACACCTGGGGAGCCACTGCTGATTCCTGACCCTGTTCACCCCCACCGGCTTGGTGCCTTCCTTGGGCCCCAAGAGCACTGCCTCCGGACCCGGCCTGCCATCAACTCTCTCTGCTTCCCTGGTCCTGCAACACCCACCAGCCTCTTTCTGGGGCTGACAGCCTCTTTCTGGGGCTCCGAGGCTTACCTTGCCTCTCCCTGATCCTTTGCATCCAGTACAACCCA
>NW_008330926.1:5215771-5229879 GCF_000622305.1 Nannospalax galili | reverse complement strand
ATATAGAGATTAGAAATGCATGTGAAAACATCTCAATGTCAATAGGCCTGAAATGAATTTTTCTGTATGAAACTGTGTGTTTTGACAACGCAGTGGAGATCTTTTTTAAACGTTGGAACCTCATTTAATTTGATGTCTTATAGAGTTTATAATGAGTAAAAGATTATATAAGCGTAATAATTCATCTGTAAACCTAGAAATGTACAGCCAATTTTGAAAGAGATGTACCCTAGCTCAGAAAAATGTTATTGAATAGGTTAATGCTGTTGTAATGAAATGCTTCTTTTAATTAAATTTAAAAAAAAAAGGCCTCATTCAAAAAAAAAATAAACACTGTAAAGTCCTTTCTCTTACAGCCCCTTCCCACATGGTTTCTCTTTCTCTAGAGGATCCGGGCTGATACTCCTGAGTCTTTCTCAAAGCAGATGATGTTCAAAGGCCTCTAGGGATCGCAGAACCCCCAAGCCAAAGCTACCCTTGACACCCCACCTTCTCCCAGCTTTTGCTTTCCTTGAGTTTTAAAATTTTGCAGATTTCTTGCTTTCAGTAATGCCCTTCGATAATTATTTTATCTGTATGAATGTATTGCCTGCATGTGTGTAAGTGCACCTGTGTTGTGCAATGCCCACGGAGGTCAGAAGAAAGCATCAGATTCCCCTGGAACTGGAGTTACAGATAGTTGTTAGCCATGATGTGGGTGCTGGGAATCAAACCTGGGTCCTCTGCAAGAAGCAGCCAGTGCTCCCAGCCACTAAGCCATCTCTCCAGCCCCTTATTTCAGTATTTTTTAATTATACCAAGCATTTTAGTTTGTTCAGTTAAAAGGGTCATTCAGAATATACAAGTGTACATGCTGACAGATAATGAAGTCTATTAGATGTGATCATTAGCTCCATTATACAGAGAATCTCAGACCTAAAAGACTAACTTTCCATATACATGTACCCAGAGCCCACTTGTTTACCAATAAGCATGTTTGCTATGGTTGAATAATTATCAATAACAAAAGAACTTGCCAGATGACTTCTGTGGGGAAAGGGAAGAGAAGCACTAGATTTATGGCCCAAGGAGGTAGATTTCAAATCTGTGGCACCTCTTCTTTTTGGTAAAGGTTTAATGCACAGAAACTATATCTGAGACTATTTAGTATTTGTTTCCCATTTACATAAGGGCTTTGAGGCACCTGTCTCTGTATAGTTTATTTTAAGAAAGTAGTAATGGTTACTAGAGAGGAAGACTCTCAAAACATCAATATTCAGGAGAATGTGTTTTTCTAAATTGTAAAGGCAATATCAGTTCTCACTTCGAAACCCAGTTTTTCACTACTTAAGTAGCTGACTTTTTTAACCAATTTTTTTTTTTAAATACAGGGTCACATTAGTCCCCTGAGTGCTGGAAATACAGACATGCACCATGAGGCCTGGCCTAACAGCTTGCTCTTCTGGACTAGTTCATTTCCTTGTCTGTCTGAAGCATGTTCTGACTCTTTCACACCAGCTAGAAAGAGTGTTTGGTAAATACTCTGAGAATTGATAGACAACAGGAGTGCTGGAATTTTCCAACTCAAGAAACACAATCTGAATTGTGCTAATTCTAATTCTTCTCTAAGTATCTGTCCTAAAACTAGACCTCTGACCCCATCTGCTTTGTTCCATTCTTAGCAACAAGAATTTCATTGGTAATGAATAAAATTAAAGAGTTGAGTCCAATCATCTAGAGCCCATGTAAAGGTGGAAGGAGAGAACCAACTCTACAAAGTTGTACTCTGACTTCCATCTGTCATAGCACACTCATAAACACACACACACACACACACACACACACACACATGCCACAAGCACATTACACAACTAAAGTCAGTTTGGTTCTTTCCTTTCCTTTTTACCCTCCCATCTTGAATGCTTTTTCAAGAGTTGGTCTTCATTTGGTCTCTTGTGTACTGAGCTCAGATCTAGGCACTTGTGAACGCAATGACCATAATGGCTCAATTTGCAAAGTATCTTTATAGCTGTATCTGATTTGATTCTTTAGTCCTGCAAAGTAGACAGAGTAGAAACTATTGCTTTCTTAGAGATGAAGAGATAGAGGCCCAGAGTGTATAAACTCATTTATCTAAAGCCACTCATTGCCACTAAGGGTAAATTGAAATGCTATAGGTAAAACCCACTCCATGGTATTTCTGAAACTAAACATCCCAATTGTAAAAAGAGAAGAGATAAACTAGATTAGTAGTTCTAAACCTTTTTGTGCACCACATAAAAGCTTCCTGGAGACGGGGCTGAAGAGGTTCTCAGCGGTTAAGAGCACTGGCTGCATTAGACTTGCCATGAGTAAGAAGTCAACCAGCCTTGGTTTACAACACTCCTTAAGCCTGTGTTTTGGAGGACAACGGCAGTTAGCAAAGCCTACCTTGACTACCTCGACTCACACCAACAGCAAAGAGGAAGCTATCCAAACGAACATGAGGTAAAGGTTTAAATGTGCACAAAACCTAGAAAAGAGTATAGATTGTACTTTATGCTAACAGGCATAGGGGCTGCTGTGAGCTGAATTATGTTCTCCCCTAACCTCGTTCACATGTGGGAGCCCTAACCGCTAAGGTTGGTGCCTTTAGGATAAAAAGTGACAGATGAAGTCGTGAAGGTCAGGCCCTGGTCAGACTTCATTAATGTCCTTCTAAGAAGAGACTCCAGAGACCTGGCCTTAAGTTCTCTCTTCCCTTCTTCTCTTCTCTCTCCTCTTCTCTTCTTCCCTCTTTTCCTCTCACCCTTCCCTCCCCTCTCTTCTCCTTTCTCTCTCTCTCTTCCTCCCTCCCTCCCTCCCTTCCTTCTCCCACACCTCCATAACAAGAAATCAAAGGTCAGCCATAAAGATAGATTTTAAGACAACCCAGCCATGTTGGCGCCCTGATCTTGTATTTTCACCTCCAGAACCATGAGAAAGTAAATGTCTATGGTTGAAACCATCTCATCTGTTCTGGTTGTCTAACCAGACTAATGCATGGTTTTTGTAACTGTTTTAAAATTCTCTAACTCCCACTTGATAAATGCATAAATAAGTAAAAGATTTCCATAAATTCTGTAGCTAGACTCGGGGAAAGCAGCGCTCGCTGGACAGTTCCCTTCAAAGCTACTTGGTTTGGGAGGAGTACTGGAGGTGGTGGCTTCATAACTTCTGGGAATTTCAAAGGGAGCTGAATAATATTTTGATAAATAGGTGGCAGAAATAACTATGAGGAAATGTCCTTTATTCAAAATAGGGAGATTGTCTGTTTGTTTTACTTCATTGTCGAGTCTACCAAAGAGCAAGTGTGATGTGCCAGGAAGAGTCTAAAATGTGGAGAAAAATAATTGAGTTTAGGAACCAAGGGTTCCAGGAACTGACCTTGGGCAGATCACTCAACCTTCTGGACTCTTTCAAATAAGAAGACAAAAAGCACAACTCACACAGTTATAATGCCTGTTTCCATGAAAGAAACTTGCTGTCATTTCATCCTGGCCTCTTAAGTCTCTGACACGCCTGTGCTACCTGCATCCTGCCAATGCAGAGCCCAGGAGAGCGCACCTGCCCCCTGCTGGTTGCTTGAAGCATCGCACCAGTGTTTCATCTGAGCCTCTCCGATCCTTTCACTCTTGAAATCGTTTCCCTCGGTGACCTTGCGAATGATCGGCATTTTCTGAGAAGGGTTCATTCGGCTTCGTTCTTCTTTCCACAAAGTCCTATAGAGTGTCCTTGTACCTTTTAAGGACATTAGAAGTACACAATTAGCACAGACAGAGGAGAGGATACTGGCTTCGATCTAAGACAGCTTGAGTTTGCGGACCCCGTTCGGAGGCCACCGCGGCACCTCACTGGCATTTATTAAGCGCTGCCTGGCTATCATCGTTCTTGAACCATATATTCTTTTAATAAAATATTAAGAGATTCAAAACAATTAATTTTGTTAAATACATCACTGTGAGAAATAATAAATTTCCCACAGCAAACAAGGTCCAGATGAAGAAATTCAAGTTTAGTGAGATTATCTACCCAAAGACACCAAGTTGATGTTCCTAATCTTTTTTAATATTTTATTTATCATTTTTATGTGTATGCCTGCATGTAGGTAAGTGCACTCGTGTCATGCAATGCCCGTGGAGGACAGAAGAGGCCATCAGATCCCCTGGAACTGGAGTTATGGACAGTTGTTAGCTGCTATGTGGGTGCTGGGATTTGAACCCAGGTCTTCTGTGAGAACAACCACTGTTCTTAACCACTGAGCCATCTCTCCAGCCCCGATGTTCCTATTTTTATAGCTGCTTATTTTGCCTATAACCATCAACTTACACTCAAAAAACCCATTATAGTAGAAAATAGAAGTGCAGGGTAAGGAGGGGCAGGAAGCCATCAGGATGTCATTGTCCATGGAGAAGGCAATGTGCCGCAAAGATTCCCCCAATAGAGATTTCCCAGTTCTGTGGCTGGGGTGGAGCCAAACGCTGCTTGAGCCTCCCACCCTCTAAGAGTTCCCCTTTCACCTAAGAGCTTTCACCTGAGGGCTTCCTCTTGTCTGGATCTAAGGTGAAGTTCATCTGACTTTCCCCAGCTACGAAGCAACTCACGCAAGCTATTGAGAAACCAACATATTCCATAACTGGGCTAGACTCTAAAGATAAAAACGTAGCAGACAGATTCCAGCCCTCTAGAAGTTCAAATTCTAGTGAGGAGCAAACAGGCAAACCAATGACACCGTTCCTTCATTAACAACCCACACATGTTTATTGATCACTGAGGGGCTGGAAGCAAATCCCAGAGTAGGACAGAGTCTCAGTTTCCACTAAGCCCATAACCTCACAAGTGATGAAGAGAAATGAGCCAACATCCCAGTCTAATGGGAAAAGTAAGAGTTCTCAGGGTCTTTAATTAAGGATCTTTGCCTTGAGAAGGAGGACAGAGGTTTTCCTGGAATTTCAAGAACCATAAATCACCTGTCAAAGATGCACATTCAGAGGCGTGACCTATGAGGTCTTTTGCATTCAGGGAATATGTGGTAGAGGCTGGGTCAGAGGACACTGAAAAGGAAGGAACGAGGGGTTGCCAGAAAAGGGCTTAGTGGAGACTGTGAAGAGCCTGGCGCACCAAAACTGGAAGTTTTATTTTATCCTGTAAGTAATAGGACGCAAAGCTTTGAGAAATCAGACCATCTTTCTGTTTGTTTGATGGTTGCTTTGTATTTTAGAAGATTACCGCATGAGCAGTGTGGAAGCTGAAAAGTAAAAAAACATAATTAGGCATAAGAATGATAGCCGCGCGTGGCGGCGCATGCCTGTAGTCCCAGCACTTGGGAGGCAGAGGCAGAGGCAGGCGGATCTCTGTGAGTTCAAGGCCAGCCTAGTCTACATAGTGAGTTCCAGGACAGCTGGGTACTACAGGGAGACCCTGCTTCAGAAAGACAGAAAAAAGCATAATTAAGCATAAGAATGATGAGAAGATGGAAATTAAAGGAGAGGTTGCAGTCAGGAGCCACTTCTAAGCTCAGAATCCTAAAGCCTGCAACTAACAGATACAAACAGTAGTTAATATACATTGATGCCTGCTCTTTTCTTGGTTACTAGGGGGCACTTCATCTGCATCATCTCATCTATTCTTCACAGAGGTCTTACAGGTGATGTTCTTGTCTACCCAATCTTGCAGGTCTGGAAACAGAGGCATAGACTTGGCCCCAGTTTCATCTGGATCTAAAGTACAGATGCTGAACCAGTAACACTACAGCCTCCTAGTCTTAATGTGAATAACAGAAAGGTTGGTATGGAGTTTTTCACCTTGGAGAAGGTTTTTGGAGGTTTACTTACATTGGGCAGGGAGGGGTGGGATTTCCGTTACAGAATCTGCTGCATACAGGGTTTGGCGCTCAAAGAAAGATCTTGGCTGTACTCAAAGAATAAAGAATGATCAATACATATAAAACTGTGACTGTAGGTAAAAGCATCTGTGGTAACTCAGAGTGAAAACAAAAGAGGACAGAGAATTTTGATGCTCCTAGCAAGTGGAAGAAAGGAGAGGTAGAGGAGGGAGCGGAAGAGGAGGGAAGAGAGAAGCAGGAGGAGCAGGAACCGCAGGCTCTGCCCACTGGGGCTCCCATGGTCTGAGTAGTCTCTGCTAGGGAAATCCGAGTAGTGTTTGCAAACCCGGAGTTCTGGATACTAGTCCAGAGATTAATAAAATGAACAAAGGGCTGGAGAGATGACTCAGCAGGTGTCAGTCACATAAAAGCTGGGTATGGCTGTGCATGCATCTGTAACCCAAGCCCTGGAGGTGGGGCAGAGGTAGGGGGACTTTTGGAGCTTGCTGCCCACCAGCCACCCTCCAGGTTCAGTGACAGACCCTGTCTCAAAGGAATAAGACAGAGTGATAGAAGAAGACACATGCAAGAAAAATTGACACGTAAGACTTTATTGAAATTTTAAAGCTTTTATCTTACAAATAATGTTAAAAGAATGAAAAGACAACAGACTGAGATAAAATGTTTGTGAAACATGTATTTAATAAAGGGTCTATATTCAAAATAAGCAAAGAACTCTTAAAGATCAATGCTGAAGGGTGTCCTCTGCTCCCAGTTCCAATAGATTTGTGCTGCTCTCAACCTTGGTGAGAGAAGTTTCTAATTATGTAGTGGTTAATGCAGAGACTTCTAACTGTTCCAAGTGCTGAGAGTAAATGACTACACTCAGATATAGACAACATTTATACCGACCCTTCAAAGTTCAGGAAACATGGAGGAAGAGAAGGCAGAGAGAATGCAAGACCTGGAGGATGGGGAAGAGAGCTGGGGAATGCTGGCCTCTGGGCACGGCATGGCTGTTGCACACATGAACTCAGCAGCTGTGGTTATCTACACAAGACCTGCACAAGATCAAGCCGGTTAAAAATTACAGCATTGAGGTGGGAGGGGGTAGTTCCAATGCCACACTCCTAGTTCAGCAGCTGTTGACAGTTGAAAGCTGCTGGGGGAGAGTCACTTTTCTTTGGAGAATGGTCATTGGGAGAGAGAGAGAGGAGAGAAAGGTGCTGGGGCGGGCTGGAGAGGAGAGTTGGAGGGAATGGGTGTGGATATGACTAAGATACATTGTATGTATGTATGAAGTTTTCAAAGAATATAAAAGGGAAAAAGTCAATGAGAAGGGAACAACTTAAATACAAGATGGACAAAATATCTGAAAACATAGACATATACACATACATACATGTACATATACAGATTAGAACACGTTAAACATTTGTTATTACAGAATTGTAAATTAAAGCAACAATAACGTACTACTACATGTCTGTTAAAATTCAAAAAAACTCGCTAGGCATGGTAGTGCATACCTTTAATTCCAGCACTCAGAAGGCAGAGCCAGGGGGATCTCTGTGAGCTCGTGGCCAGCTTGGTCTACATAGTGAGCTCCAGGTGGGCTGGGGCTATGTGAGACCCTGTCAAAAAAAAAAAGAAAATTCAAAAAGACTGACACCACCAAATGCTGATGTAAAACAACAAAGCTGTCGTTCATTGCATGTGCGCCGCTCTGCTCTGCCTGCGGCTGCTGTGGGAAACACCATAACCGAAAGCAACTTGTGGAGAAAAGGGGTTTAATTCCAGGCCACAGTTCATCGCTGAGGGAAGTCAGGACAGGAACTAAGGTAGAATCCTGGAGGCAGGAACTAAAGCTGAAACCACAGAGGGCTGTTGCTTACTGCCTTGCCTCCAGGCTCACATTCAGTTACCTTTCCTACACAGCCCAGGTCACAGAGGGCTGGGACCTCCTACATCAATTAGCAATCAAGAAAAAATGCCCCACAGACATACCCACTGACCGATACGATGGAGGAAATTCTTCACTTGACGTTCCCTCTTCTCTGGTGTGTCAAGCTGACAAGAAGCTAACTATGCACATGCTTATGTGAGCGTGCATGTGCACACACACACACACACACACACACACACACACACAAATAACCAAGTAAATAAATGTTAAAAGGAGGGCTGGAGAGATAGCTCAGTGGTTAACAGCACTGATTGCTTTTGCAGAGGACCCAGGTTTGGTTCCTAGCATGCACATGGCAGCTGACAACTATCCAGTTTCATGGCACCTGACACCCTCTTATGGCCTCTGCAGGCATTTCATAAATACAGTGCATTTACATACCTGAAGGCAAAACAGTCATAAAATCAAATTTTTTTAAATTTAGAATAAAGGGATGGAGAGTTGGCTCGGTGGTTAAGAGCACTGGCTGCTCTTGCAGACGACCTGGTTTTGGTTCCCAGCACCCACATGGTGGCTAACAACCATTCATAATTCCAGTTCCAAGGGATCCAATGCCCTCTTCTGTCCTCCGCAGGCATTGCATGACAGAAACATTTAAGTACATGCAGGCAATTCATTCATACACATAAAATAAAAATAATAAATAAAACATTTTTAATTTAAAAACTTTAAATAAAAAACATGCCTTTAATCCCAGCACTTGGGAGGCACAGGCAGGCGGATCTCTGTGAGTTCAAGGCCAGCCTGGGCTACATAGTGAGTTCCAGGACAGCTGGGGCTACAGGGAGACGGTGTCTCAAAAAGACCAAAAAAAAAAAAAAAAAGTGTAAAAAGTACCCATGAATCTCCAGGACATGACCAAGGATGAGGACCATATATGCTCTCTCTCTGGGAGAGCTCCAAGTTGGGCATCCAGCCCTGGGGGTCATCAGTATTGGTGATGAGTAAGAAAACAAGTTGTGGAGAGAAAGCGCCTGTAAAGAAGGTGTAATGGTTGAGTGGAGAGAAAGGAAGGCCCCAAAAGAAACTGAGGAGAAAATGAAAAGACAAACTAGAAACATACTTTCACCAGAACCACAGAAGTGAAGTTTCAAAATACATAAGAAAATGTCAAATACAGTAGGCAAGCACCGCCAGACAGCCAAACAACTGTCACCTTAGACCTGGCTTTTCAATATTTTATTTTTTTTATTTTATGTGTACGAGTGTTGAGCCTGCATGTAGGTAAGTGCACCTGTGTCATGCAATGCCCACGGAGGACAGAAGAGGCTGTGGGATCCCCTGGAACTGGAGTTATGGACAGTTGTTAGCTGCCATGTGGGTGCTGGGTTTTGAACCTGAGTTTTCTGTAAGAACAACCAGTGTTCTTAACTGCTGAGCCATCTCTCCAGCCCCAGGCCTCAGCTTTGATAAAGTCCTGAGCAAACTACATAAAAATGATCTCAGTGGGGCAGGAGATGCAGAAGTTGTAAATGAAAAGTGAGAAAAAGAATGGTCTTTGTAGAGATGTGATCAAACAGGGTAAACAGAGATTGCAAAGTAACTAGAGCAACGGGTGGGTTAAAACTGGTTCACTACTGCGAAGACAAAGGAAGGTGTAAATTGAACAGGTTTGGTCAGCCAGTGTTTTTGAATACCTGTAAAGTACCAGCCCCTATTCTGAGGTGCTGATACTAGAGCCAAAAAAATCCCTGCACTCTCATGAGATAAACAAGATAAGTAAAAGACACAGTATGACATGGAAGAGGGACAGGAGGTGGAGATGGCAGGAATTGTGGCCAGGAAAAAAACCACTGAGCAAGTAGCACTTGAGTAGAAGCCTGAATGATGTGAGAGAGGGGCTGTGTGAGTAGAGAGGCAACAGCAAAGAGCTCAGCAAGGCCTGCCCGGGAGGCAGAAACATGCCAGGAATGGCCAGGGAACACCAAGAAGGCATGGGGGGATCGAGGCAGGACGGGGCAGAGGTAAGGAAGGAGCTGGGTGGGTTTCACCTTCCAGCCCTGGTGAAGGCTGATGCTGACTTTGAGTGGCATGGGAAGCCATGACCGGATCTTGAGCAGAGAGACACAATCTAACTTGTACTTTAATAGAAATTCTCTGACTTCTGTGTTAAAAGTAGACTAAAAATATGATGAGGGACAGCAGAATCAAGGAACCAGTCAGGGGGCTACTACGGCTTCGGAGGTAACTTGTCAAAAGGCCTCAACTGGGACAAGCAGGAGACCTGACTTGGCCCCTCTGATCCCACAGTCTAGGAACCCACTGCCTTCCCTCTTGTGCCCTGTGTGGTAAGGGCAGCTTAGGGGCCGGAAGTTCCAGGATGCGAGCATCTGACCCACCCCTGCAGCAATTGCTCATTAGGTCGGCACCTACATTGGTTTTCCTTGCGCCTACACCACCTGGACACTGCCTCTCACCCTGCTGGTCCAAGGAGTGCCTAGTGCTGATTCCAACTCCACACCTGCCAGGAGTCCCTCCTCCAACACTACTGAGCCAGCTCGCCTGCACCACCTACCGGCAGGTCAGGGCAGGACTCCAGCTCCCTTCCGAGGCTTGGCACTAAGGCCTACCCTGGGGCCTCTGTGCATCTCAGGCCTTGAAAATGACTGGATCACCAAAGATAATGAGATATTAATTCATTCCACAAATATTTACTAAGTTTCCAGGATACCTTGGAGGGGTTATCACTTTCCAAAACTTAACCATCTAATGTGGAAGATAGATATAAAATAAACACAGAATTAAAGACACAGTTCCAAACGATGCAATACTGGGAAGGAGCAAGCTTCTGAACGGATATGTGGGGACTGGGCATGACATTTAGAACAGACAGTGAAGGATGACTGAAAATCAGCCGTGTACATACATGAGGGTTGGGGAATAGTCCAGACAGTGGAATCAGTATGTGAGAAAGCCCTCGAACCCATAGCCAATGACCAGCTGTGTGTTTCAAGGAAGGAGAAAGGCCCATGAGACATCTCAGGCCCCAGGTCCTCCCTTCCTCACCCCCCACCCCATTCTTGGTGATAGCCTTTCTAGGGAAAACAATACTGTTCTCATTTTACATGGTTTATAAACTTGTGGCTATTTTATCCTTAAACTCACTTGTAACACTGTGTGTTTTTCTCTATTCTTTAAATAAACCCAGAGGATTTCATGGTTTCCTAAGTTTGGCAAGATAACACATCGAGGGGACTAAGCCTCATTGCATCTAGGATCTTTCGTGTGTGACATATGCTCATGTTCATATGTGCACATGTGTGTATAGATGCATGTGCACATGTGTGCTTGTGGAGGCTGCAAGTCTATGTCAAGTGTCTTTCTTGATCATTCTCCACCTTATTTTTAAAATGTTATTCATTTTCTGTGTAGGGATGTTTTGCCTTCAAGTATGTAAGTGCACCCGTGTCATGCAATGCCTGCAGAGGTCAGAAGAGGGCAAGTGGACAGTTGTTAGCCACCATGTGGGTGCTGGAAACTGAACCCAGGACCTTTGGAAGAGCAGCCATACACCTTATTTTTTGAGACATAGTCTTTTACTGAACCTGGAGCTCATAGATTGGCCAGTGAGCTCCAGGGATCCACAGGTCTCCATGTCCTAGGACTGGGGTTACAGACACCCTGTGTTGATTTTCATGTGAGCGCTGGGGATCAAACTCAGGTCTTCATGCTTATGCAATAGACACAGCCCTCTCTGCAATTCTTGCAACTAGAATCAAAACTCAAATTCCATGTGACTATAGAAACAACACACCTTAAAAAAAAAAAAAAACTTTCTTTTCTTTCTTTCCTTTTCCCTGGTCACCAGAACTTCATGAATCCACAAGCTGTAAGTGAATTAGGAAAGCCTCATACATAAACAGAATATGCACAATGAAGTACTCTTTGGCCATAAATTAAGAAAAAATGAAACCCTGTCATCTGCAGCAAAATAGATGGAAATAGATCTCGTCGTGGTAAGTGAAATAAGCTGGAGACAGTTAAAGGCAGGCAGGGTGTGTTCTCTGTCATCTGTGGAAGCAAACCAAACAGAGAGCTCAACCTGAAATCAGAATCAGGGACTGAAAAGACTGCAGGTGGGGAGGAGAGAAGGGTGGTCGGACGTGAGCAGTGCACTACGGATATAGTTAATCAACATGTGTCCATTTTAAAAGTCCTTACACGTGTCAGACTTAAATACCAAATACTAGTAACCCCTATGTGCCTGGTTCAGGAATAAGATGATATGCACAAAGATCAACTAAGGTGGGTCAGCTGGCCATAATGCCAGAAAAATACTCTTGAACTGTGAAATTCATCACATATGTAAAATGTCTAAGACGTTTGATAAGAACGGAGTTAAGGGACTAGAGAGATGGCTCGCAGTGAAGAGTGCATACTGCTCTTACAGAGGATCTGAGTTCAGTTCCCAGCACCCAGGTCAGGCAGCTCACAACTTCCTGTAACTCCAGCTCCAGAGGATCCAGTCTTCTTCTGGCCTCCGTGGTCACTGCATTCACACACACAGACACAGACACAGACACACACACACACACACACACACACACACAATTAAAATCTAAAAAAAATGGTGTTAAGTATCCTTGCCTCTCAGCAAAAATTCAATTAAAATTCTTATCAGCATAAGAACACTGATGATAACTGAAATGACTGTGGGTTCTCAGTCAAGTGGACTCTGCCATAGCACTAGCAGTGCTGTTGATCCAGGGATAGCACATGGGCACGTGTGTAAGGTACGTGTGCATGCGCATGAATGTCAGCAGTTGTGAACTTACAAAGATTGAAAGACAGGTAGTACTTGTCAGAGCCTTGTACAAGAAATAGAAGCAAACTGGGCGTGTTGGCACGCTAAGGGAGCAGAGGCGGGCGGATCAGGGATTCAAGGCTAGGACTAGCTTCACGATGAGTTTAGCCTGGGGATGTTTAAGGCTTTGTCTCAAAATCAAAATTAGAAGGAAATGCTATGGCTAATGGATTACAGTCAGCTAGAAGCGGATCTCTGCAAAAACTACACCAGGCACCGGCAAATTGAGTCTGTTCCTCATCTATAAAATAAAGACAACAGTGCCCTCCTATTCACAGAAGCAGCGTCCTGGAGCTCAGACTGAGCGAGCTGCGTAAACGTGCCATGAGCTTCCTGCCCATTGCACAAGGATTTCTGATGGATGGGTGATAATGTTGAGAGTAAGTGAGCAATGACAGAATCGAAATTCGATTTCAACAGAATGGAATTATAGGCAAACTATCAACATGACTCAAAATCAAGACAAACCAGAGTCCTGCAGAAAGGCTGATAAACAGGCCTGTGAGGGCCTGATGGGGTGAGAGATAGGTTAATAGCAGCTGTGATGAAGCGGGGGCTGATGGTGTGGTGTAGTGGCCAAACAGGTAAAGCAGTCCTGGGCTGCATCGCTGATGTGGTTACGAAAAAGAGGCAAAGAAGGAGGTGGAGGCAGAGGAAGAAGAGGAGGCAGAGAAGGAGAGTATGAATTCAAACTACACATTTACATAGGGTTTTACATGCAACATTGGTTAAAGTATATTTCTAGGTCAAGGAAAGTAGTTGCTCCAGTGAATCCGGTGAACTCTGTGTCAGGATGACCACTGGTGTTTGGCCCACTTCTGGTCTCCAGCTATAAAGGCTTGGGAGCATCCAGAGGACAGCTGGTTTAACAAAGGAGCAGACACCCAGCTCAGCGCTGGCGTGCACGTGTGTGGAAGTGGCAAAATCTCCTAAGCCCAGCCTGTTTCCTCAGCTAGCTGATGGGATGACAGCTGCTTGTGGAGTTAAATAAAATCACAGTTGACATGTGCCCAGTACAGAGCACACACGCGGAGAAGCCAACTAAACGCAGTAGGCTCTCAGCCTTCTCAGTCAAGAGTTCTGCTCTATAGATCAGCTGCGACCTACTTTGAGCCCAGGTCAGCTTCCCGCTGATCCTTCATCTTCCTCACCACCACCCAAGGACGCAGAGCAAAAGCAGACCCAGACAACTGACTGTTCTCACCACAAGCTCCAAGTTAAGCCAATAGAGAATGGCAGCACGCGCACTCCTCAGATCTCGAAGTGAGGCTGAGTTCCTACTGTGTACCTGATTGGGTAAGAGCATGGGTGAACATGAATACCCCCACACACACAAAGCTTCTAATCTACTGGGAAACTCAAATGATAAGTGGGGGGAGGGAGGGAGGGAGGAAAGGAAGGAGAGAAAGGAAAGTTATGAACAGAATACCAAAAAAAAAAAAAAAAAAAAAGAAAACATTTTTTGGGGGGTGGGGGTGGGGCGCGGGAGAAACGAACGCTTTTTCCTTCCACCCGCA
>NW_008330926.1:5206090-5215748 GCF_000622305.1 Nannospalax galili | reverse complement strand
CCTTGTAAGACCTTGCTTATATGAAACTACAATTGTGACAGCATGCGCACAACTAAAAAAAAACAAAAAAAAAAAAAAAAAACAAGAGAACCTAATTTGGGGGCTGGGGAGCTGGCTCAGTGGATAAGAGCACTGTTTGCTCTTACAGCAGGCCTGGGTTTAATTCTCAGCACCCACATGCTGGCTAACAACTATCTATAACTCCAGTTCCAGGGCATCTGATGCCCTCTTCTGGGCTTCATGGACACCAGGCATGCACTTACATACATGCCGGTAAAAAAACTTGTAGATGTGGCATGTGAGCAGCGGTGGGAGAGGTGGGAACTTCAGTTCTCCTCCCAAGCAGTTGCAGTTGAATCACTTGGGTCAAAGATCCCCAGGCCTCTCCCAGCTTCTTACTCATGAGTAGACACTTCTTACTTCAGTCTACTGTGGAAAGACTCTGAAAAGGTCAGTGCCACACCTCCCAAAAGCTCCACTCCAGCCCACTACTCCTTCCTTCTAATTAGTACCTTCCATGGTTTCAGAGCTCAGCTCTAATTGAGACCCTGTCCTTGGTCAGCCCTGCCTGGCAGCACCTGCTGGGACAGAACACACCTGGACCTGCTCTGCCTGGCTGGAAAATATGCAGCTTCCCCAGAGCCACCACACCCTTGGCCTTCTGCCCCTCTCCTCCCACCTCAGCACCACTGGCAGCCTCAGGGTGATTTTCAGGGACAACCAAGAGAAAGGCAGATAGGAGAGAAAATGGGAAGCCCCAAGAGGCAGAGTCAAAGCAGTGTGACAGAAAGAATGAAGTGGAAACAGAGAGAGACAGGCGAAGAGGAGGGATGGAGGGAAGCAAAGACACAGGTAGACACTAGAGGAAAAGACTCAGTGTCGAAAGAAAAGGCCAAACAAAACAAAGAAGGCAAGCCCTGAACACACGGGGAGGGAAGGCACAAAGACAGGAGAAGTTTCTCTGAGTGGGAGGAAGCGTCACAGGGGACAGTAGCAGCGGGCCGTGTGCGCTCCAGGACTGAGGCCACCACAGTGAGAAGGTCACAGACCAGGGAATGGGGCACACTTGGAGCCTGGAAAATATGTCTCCCAGATCTCACCATTGATGAGGAAACCACCACAGGGTGGTGCAGTGAGTGGCCTAGTATGAGAGAGAGTTACTCTGTGAGGAATCTGGCAAATCACCGCAGCGGTCGAGTCAGTGAAGCATGAAAAAGCCCTGGGATTTTCCACTCTGCAGCAAGTGAGGTGCCACCACCCTCTCCTGGTAACCCCACCTGCACTTCATTCCACAGACACTTAGTTGACGCCAATAACGTTCTTGGCCCTGGGTGGGGCCCAGAGGATGTGGCCATAAGGAGCAGGTACAGCCTCCAGGGAGGCCAGGATTGGGAGAAGAGGACAGAGATAAGCCACCAGAGGCCTGTGCAAGTCTATGGGCACCTGAAAGGGGCATTCTTTAAGAGCTAACCTTTGAATATCACCTTTAAAAGCAGGAGGATTTGGAGGCATCATGATAAGGGATGGGGATGGTGAGAGCAAGCATGAAGATGGGAAGCCAGAAGGAGGGAGAGGTGCCATTCTATGGGAGAGAAGAGGTTGAGATGTTTTACTTCACTCTGTCAAAAGGAAGACACTATAGCATGGTTTCCAGAGGGGTGATAAGAAGCACGTCCTACCCCAGACTCCGAGAGTCCCTTCTTTTGTTAACTCCATGTGGCTGCTTTGAGTTCAGTCTTCTGTAAATTGGGGGCTTTAAGCAGCATAGTGTTCACTTTTCTGGAACTAAAAGGTGCTTTGCAGACTTTCCTCTGCCCCCAGCTTAAATTGTGGAAAACAACTGAATCGATGAGCTGAGAGGCCCTGTCCACCCAGAAGGCTGGCCGTCCTGAAAGAGATGTGAGCACTCCCTCACCACAGGCTCTCTCAGTCCTGCCAGTCTGTGAGTGCCTGGCTCCTTCCTGCTCATCACAAAGCCACACCAAGCTCCCCCACATGGTTGAGGTTGGTGCCCAGGGAGACACATTGTTCCTACCAGAGTCAAACAGGAGCGACACACAGAGGCAATTGCAGTACAGACTGACAGCAGTGATGACTGTGCCTCAGCAGACCTCAGTGGAACAGTGGTTGAGAGGGAGTTCTAAGGCCCTTGCTCACGTTCATTCATTTAACCCTCACACCAATCATCCGAGGCTGGCATTAGCATAACCTCTGCTTTACATGACTAGTGGAGAGCTAGAAAGAATTTCTTAATAAAAGGACATAGGAGGGGTGACCTGAAGGCAAAACGCTGCCTCAGAATTGACCTTGAAAAGGCACTTGCCAACTGAGTGCTCTGGGTTCACTTAAAGTGTGGCATATTTAAGATCTGCAAAGGTATATACCTTGGAGAAAACAACAGTCTAGACCATGCAGGCCTCACAAAGAGGCCTCTGTGACAGCCAATGGAGATGGAATTCCCTTCCCAAGTCCAGCAGGGTGAGCACAGGCCAACCAGTCTTTGAGACCTGGAAGTGGATTTTAAATCATAGGGAAGGCAACATCAACTTAGGAGGGTAGTAAGAACAGTCAAAAATCAAAATCATGTCTTAGTCCATCTCATGCTTCTTTAACAGTGCTTGAGACTAGATAACTGATAAAGAACAGACATGTGAGGGGTTGGAGAGATAGAAATGGCTCGGTGGTTAAGAGCATTGGCTGCTCTTGCAGAGGACCCAGGTTCAGTTCCCAGGACCTACATGGCAGCTAACAACAGCCTGGAGCTTCAGTTCCAGGGGATCCAACTCCTTCTGGTCTCTACAGGCACCTGCATATACATGGTGAAAATGCATACACTCAGGTACACACACACACACACACACACACACACACGGACACACACACACGGACACGGACACATATGCATACACATAAAATAACTCTTTTTAAAAAAAAGAACAGATTTATTTTGTGCAGTTTGACAGTGGAAAGAGTGAGGTCAGGGGTCAGCATCTGATGAGGGCCTCCATCCTGTATCATTCATGGCAGAATGTAGAAGCATAGGAAAACTCATGACTGAGGGGTGGGGGGAGGGCAAGCCAGAGTCAGTTTTATAACAAACTCTTACAATAACATTAATGTATTAGTCACCTTTATGATGCCCTCTGCTGACCTCCACAGGTATTACATGACATGGGTGCACTTACATATATGTAGGAAAACCACTCATACACATAAAATTTTTTTTGATGAAAATCCTGTCTCTTGATGGTATTGCTTATTAGGGATTGGATTTCTAACATGTGAATGCTAAGAGGTACATTCAAACCATAGTAGATGGTGTTGCATGAGACCATTCCTCAATGTGTCATGACTACTCCTTTGGCTACTCCCTATGGGGTGAGGAGGGACCTGTAAAATTCACCCTTGCTGGGAAGTCTGTGCCCAGCCTCCACTCTCACAGGAAGGACTGTACTGTAAGAATCTCAGAAAGACCAGTGAGGTCCACGTTCTACCTGCATTGCATAAATCAGGAAGGGGTGCTGAGCCTCTCTGAGTCTATTTGACCCTCTAGATAAATCATTCCTTCTCCTGCTTACATACCTAGGATGAGTAAGGGAAAATGACAAATGGACAGAGCCAATCCGATGGGATCCAAGAGAAAGAGTGTTAGGAAAGCAAAAAGAGCTGAGTAAATGTTATAAAAGACTGCCATGTTGTAAGAGTTCGGAGAACACTCTAAAAGCCCAATATGAATGCCAAAAGATTATATTAATGTAAGGGGGAAACACATGTCAATTCCTCCTCCTCTTCATGTCTCCCCATTTTCCTCCCTCCCTCCCTTGTTTCAGACCAGGCCCAGTAAAGCAAGAAGCAGTCTGCAAACTTCTTTTGAACAGCAAGAAGTTGTCCCAGCTGTAATGATAAAGTGCCCTTCCTTAGGGCAGAAGGAGCCCAGAAGGGGAAGGCTGCCGAGCACCAAGGCTCTAGGCCCTCTCAGCTCTGCTGGCCAAGGAAGGCCCCTGGCACTGGACAGCACGTGTGAACACAGGTCTGCCTGGCTCACTTTCAGCGTGCTCTGGGAAGACAAGGCACAGAACTCTAGAAATAGGATCCATTACACACAAATCTCTACAGTCAGTTCTGAGCCTCTGAAAGGGACCAGGACAGAGACATTAAAGGTAGGACGGCACACTGTTTGGCGGGTTTCCCACAGAGGGATGATGAGCAAACTGGGCAGGTAGAGAGGGACTGGCAGGGCTTCCCACGGACTGATGATGAGCAAGCTGGGCATGTGAGAAGGGATGGGAAGGGCTTCCCACAGAGGGCTGATGAGCAAACGGGGCAGGTGGAAACGGATTGTGATCTTCTCTTTCACTTATACATCCATTTCCTCAACAGGCATCTGTTTAGCACCTACTAAAGTGCAGACACAGCTCAGGAGCAGACACGGGCTCAGCCGCTGCGCAGGAGAAACTCTCAATCCAGGAGAGAACAGACATGTCTATAAGCAACTGCAGCCCTTAAGTAAGACGAGCATTCGAATCTGTGCGTGTGGATGTGTGAGCATAGGGGTGGGTACCCTGCCTGGGCTATGGCTATTCCACAGACCACAGGTGACTGTGTACAAGGTCAGGTAACTAGGAAAAGAGAGGAGTCACAAGAACCAGCCTGTTGCCTCACCTGGCTGAACAGGCAAGCAGAATCCCAGGGGAGAAGAAGGTGAGGGGAGAGGAAGCTGGGCTCAGACTCAGGACTGAGTGTAAAGCTGGGGGACAGTGGAGGATGTCAGCAGAAGAGGGCACAGTTATCCCAACCTAGGAAACTGGGACAAAGTAAAGCTGTAAGGGGAGGGGACAGAGGTGCTGAGCATGATGGGAAATGAAGCCAGACATCGATCAGGAGAAGAGCAGCCTCAGAAGTGTCTGGGCCTCCCTCAGTGCTTGGAGTGAGGCCATGTCTTGATGATGTTGTACAATGCTTTCCCAGGGGACAGAGTGTTGGACACATCACTGTGAGCCATCAGCGTGTAGTTGGGGGTCAGGTATCCCTTGACCACAGCACACTGGATCAGATCCTGAGCTGCCTTCAGCGCAGCAACATTTGGAGGCTTTTCTGAAAAACATATTTACCCATAATCATTAGGCTGCTTGGTCAGGGCAGAACAAGCTCCTAGATTCCAGTCTTTCTCCTCTCTCATATCCTGTCCCACAGTCACCACAGCCAACAAATAATCACAAAGCAAGAACAAAGTTTCCGTGTTTCCTGATTCCACCTGGTGAAAATTTCCTTAGAAAGTCAAAAACTGCCTTGGAATAGAACTCTGTCATAGGCATGTATAGAGCATCCATGTGCCACTGGATTCTCCTGTGTTCTGCCACCAGACGTAGTGGTACTACTCAACAGGGTTGCCGCGGCTACTCTCCATTTTCCAAAGGAGACATAAGGGTACAAACATATGCAAAAAACAAAAACCAAACAAACAAGCAGACAAACAAACTACAGAAAAACCCCTTTTTCTGCCCTGGGTATGGACACAAAGTAAGATGGAGCTGGGGATGGGTGTGTGTGAACTGGGGGCGAGTATTCTATCTAGGAGGTGCTCCTGGTAGCTAGCAGCCACTCTTCACTGAAAACGTTCTTTAAAGCTAAAATATTCTTCTGGCACTTCCGGGTACCACACTGCCATCACCATTTGCCCCCTGCTTCCCAAGCATCCCACATGCATTGCATTAGGAGGAACTCTGTTTTTGCATATACCTTACCTACAAAGTTTCCCATGAAGGCAATTCCTAGAGCAACATCATTGTATCCGTAGGTGTGAGAACCTTCGATATGCCAGCCGACCCCTTCATACACTCCACCGTCCTCGCCCACCAGGAAGCTAGGATCCGACAAAGGAAGAGGAGGAAGTCACTCTGAGGACCAGAATTTGCTTCAGTCTCTCCCTTAGTCATTAATCCATTCTTTCATCCATTCATCACATAGACTGGGAGTCTCTTATGTGCTGCTGTGATCAGAGATGAAAAACAAAGCCCCGTCCGCTGCGATGCTCCTTGTCCCCACCACTCCACAGAATCTGCCTCAGCCAAGGTAACTGTTGACCTTCTTGACACTAAGTGGGCGTTTATTTTACTTCTGGAATGTGCTGGCCCTATGTTGACCATTCTGTTCCTGAAACGTTCTCTTCCCCAGTCTCCCATCGCTGATTCCCCCTTCCTTCTCTCTCCTCTGTCCCTCCCTTGGGTCCTTCTGCCATTTCACCTGCCTTCTCTCGACTATTGTGCTTCTTAAAGCCCCGGGCTTCCTCTTTGAGACCTTAGTCCAGCCCCTTCTCCTCTCTCACCGAACAGACACAGTCACCCTGACTCAGCAATCATCTATCCCCATGGCTTCAATTACTGTCTATAAAAGCCATGCCAAATAAAAACATGCCAAACAAACCAGTCATTCTCTGCAGCCAGGAAATTTGCCATCATCCTAAGTGCTGTCCTTTCCCTCTTCCAGCCTGAGCTGGATCATTTCAGCTGTCCACATGACACACCCGGGAAGAGGGAACCTTAGTTGGGGAATTTTCTCTATCAGACTGGCCTGTGGGCTTGTCTATGAGCCATTTTCTTGATTGTTGAGTGATGGGGGGGGACGGGAGGTGCGACCCCTGGTCAGGTGGTTCTGAGTTGCAGAAGGAAGCAGGTTGGGTGCAGGCCAGAGGAGCAAGATAGTAAGAAGCATTCCTCCACGTGCTCCAGTCCCGCCTCCAGGTCCCCACCTTGAGGTTCTGCCTTGGCCTCCCTCAGTGATGAGCTGTGATAAGGACATAAGACAAATAAACCTTTTCCTCTCCAAGATTTCAGTCAGAGTGTTTTATCACAGCAAAAAAGGAGCCACACTAGGACACAGTCCCATCCAACCACCATTCAGGGCTCATCAACTGTGTCTCTTAGCTTTTAAATTCCTCCACTTCTCTCTTCTAACTGCAACTATCCAACTCCAAGATGGGTTACTGCAACAACACCCTGCCCAGATTGAGTTTTGCCTTTTTCCAATCTACTCTTAAAATAATACTCAGAACAGTTTTTCGTTAACATATGAATATTATAAAGGGTGTGGCTTCCAGATAGTCTCAAGTTTCCTTTTACAAAAGTCAGTTTTCAGTTCCCTTTGTAAAAGCGCCATGGTGGAAGGCTCTTGCAGGCCCCTCTCACTTTCCCTCTCGCTACTGGTCTCTTGGGAATCAACTTTTAGATTTGAGCAGGACATATTTCTCAAAGACCCATAATCTGTCAAGATCCCAGGCTTTTGAATGTGTTCTTCCCCTTTAACTGGAACACAACCTTTTTCTTTGACAACAAACCCAATACCTGATTTATGTGCCCCTTTCTTCTTGGTAACCCTTCTCTGACACCCATCAATCACTCCCCCAAAGACTTAGAAACTCATCTGTGTCCCAGCCCTCTTCTAACACTATTCTGAACATTTTACATTGTAATTGACTTGTCTGTTATTTCTCTCAGCTCTGCAAGGGAAAGAATCATATCAATCTTGCCTGGCACTAAGCATGGACACCCAAGTAGACACAAGGATCATGAATGAGTGGGTGTTTTGGTCCTCCAATTCCAGTCTGCATCAGTGCCAGAGATAGCATATCATGCATGCCCTGGAGTGCACAGAGATTCCACAAGCAGATTTGAAGGTCAAGAAATAAGGATCTGAGGACTGAAGGAAAGGGAAAAATAAATATTCCATCATTCGGCATTCTCGACTTGGAACTTCCAGCTTTGTAGTCAGTTCTCTATTATCTGCTGAGTAACTGTTACAACACTATGAAAACTCTTGAAAAACAAGGCAGGTTCCCCTCCTACATGCAAAGGCTGCTTTTAACACAAGAGTCAAGAGGATGAAGATGGCCAGCGAATACAGCAATGGTGCACTGCAGAAGCAAAGCCATCCTAGATGGCAAAATTCCCTGTGGTCAAGTCACAAATGAGTAACCAAAGTTTATTGTATTATAACCCTAAATCCCATCTATGAAAGGTACAAGGCCTCTCCCAAATAACTTCTGCTATCCCATTAGTTTAATGTGATTTTTCTCCTACAGACCTGGCATCAAAGGAACCAAAAGAGAATAATTGATCTCGCTCCCTGTCTTCAGACGGAAAGTGCTGTCCCTGTTATAGGCATGAGATGAAAGAGGCGCAGAGAGGTTACAAATCCTGTATCTACAATCAGGATAAGCAGCAAATGACTAACAGGATTCTAACACCAGAGAAAGCAAGTCTGGGGCTGGGCCAGGTGAGGTAAAGATGAGCAGGACCTTTGCCCCTGATTGCTAGAACGTGATGCATAAAAAGGCATATTCCCTTCCCCGGCCTTCCCTGGGGGGTCATACTTTTGCTTTGACACTTACTGCTTCTTTCTTTTTTAATATTTTATTTATTATTTTAATTTTATGCATATGAGTGTTTTGTCTACATGTGTATAAGTGCACCCATATCATGCAATGCCCACAGAGGTCAGAAGGGGCGTCAGATCCCCTGGAACTGGAGTTAAAGATGATTGTTAGTTGCCATGTGGGCACTGGGAATCAAACCCGGATCCTCTGCAAGAGCAGTCAGTACTCTTAAGTGCTGAGCCAACTCTCCAGCCCCCACTTACTGCTTTTTATGCTTGCCCTCCAGAGTCTTCCCGACCACAATGGAAAACATGCCCAGGAGAGACGAGTAACCCAAGCTGAATGATGTTCTGTCCAGAGTCTTGTAAGAATGAAATATGATGTCTGCGTAAAACACCCGGTTCCCCAGCCTTCCTTTCCACAGCTCTGAACACTTACTGATATCCAATGTCACAGAAGTCTTGTTTGTCCATGTGAAATGACTGTGTGTCTCTGACACCAACGAGGCAGTCCACAGATACATTGCAACTTCTCCCAGCAGTGTGGATGATGATGACAAATCTGGCTGGAAGGTCCATTTGAGGACAGTGTGTCTCTCTGGCCTCCCAAGCAGACCGTGGCGTGATGTTGGGGCATGCTGAGGTGACGTGAAAAACCAAGGAATGAGAATTTGCCTTGGCCCTTGTGAGCCATCCCACAGCTGAAGGCTTCCCCAGCACCCTGCAACCGTGGACACAAGCTGATGTGTACTTTGCTGTAGGAGCCATCCCACAGCTGAAGGCTTCCCCAGCACCCTGCAACCGTGGACACAAGCTGATGTGTACTTTGCTGTAGGAGTCTGAAAAGGCCAGGGGAAAGCTGGATCAGGATCCTGAAGCCAAAAGACAGGGTTTTGATGACATTAGAAGCCAGTGTGAAAGCAGAAAGAAGCAGGTGTGGTATGTGCTTCATGCAATAAACACAACAAACACAGATCAGCTCACTCTTTACACTGATCAGGGTTATGCAGAAATAATCTAAATCTACAAAGAACTCTACAAAATTAAGGAATTATTATTAAGATAGGACCAGCCCAAAAGCAAGACAAATTTTATTTAGAGATTTATAATTTCAAAAACCAAATTTTAAAAAAATATATCATTGGATCTGACAAAAAGGCTCTGCTCTAGGAGAACTAAACTACTTTTAAAAATGCTTAATAGGGACTGGAGAGATGGCTCAGCAGTTAAGAGCTCTGACTGCTCTTGCAGAGAACCCGAGTTCGATTCCCAGCACCCACATGGCAGC
>NW_008330926.1:5187501-5206041 GCF_000622305.1 Nannospalax galili | reverse complement strand
GGCATTGCATGACACGGGTGCACTTACCTACATGCAGGCAATGCACTCATATACATAAAAATAATAAAATATTTTTAAAAATAAAATTAAAATGCTTAGTAATTATACAGGTTTAAACTTGCTGCTTATTCTTTCTAAACTAGAGCATCATTTTCATTACTGTTTTGTAGAATAATCATTCTTACATCAGCATAACCTGTAAATACAGGTTTTTGTCAACACTGTGGCCAGCCATGTGGCAAGTCCTGGTTTCTACATTTTGAGGGGCGTGTCAAGTACTTGTCTAGTATGTTCAAACCCTTGTTTGATCCCCAGTGCTGAGAGAGAGAGGAGAGAGAGAGAGAGAGAGAGAGAGAGAGAGAGAGATTTCCAGATTTCAAAATTACAGCAGGCATGAGATACTCTCCATCCAAGAAGCACCTGAGAGCCTAACAGAAAGGACATTCCCAAATAGAAGATGGTGCAGAGATAGGTGATCTGGGGTTGAGAGTCTTTACCTTTCTGAGGAATCTCTGAATTTTGAGGAATCAAGCAGGTCTCTTCTTTCAAGAGAAGTGGCCGAAAGTACCTGGGGGACAGGTAGCCATTCTGGATGGCATAGACGATCAGGCCCTCTGCAGCCGAGAGAGCGGCAGGACTGGGACTGCTGCCTTAAAGAGAATGACATGGAGCCAGAACTGTCAGTCAGGAACGACAGCCTGGGCTGGACACCGGTCGGGGGCGGGAGGCAGAATAGCATCTGGCCTGAGCGGCAGGTAGATAGGAAGAGAGGAGACAGGTGTCTCAGCCAGGACAAAGGCCCTAAGCAGCCACAGAACCCTAAATAGCCACAACTAGGGACTTTATTCAGGTGTTAGTTAAACTGAGACTATTGCTCCATCTCTAGACAAAAGAGTGAGGAGGAGGTAAAAGATGCATGGAGAGGAAGACTGACTTGAGTAAGTCAGATATGCCCTAACCTGGGGAAAAGGGAGACAGAGCTTACTGATTACCCGCCAGGATCACACACGTCATATGCTCTTTGTATCTATTAACCCATATAATTCTCCCAGAGCCCATGTGATAAGTGCCAATACTGTTCTCAGTGTTGAACTGAGGAGACTGGCAGGCACCACTTATCTTACCTATTAGCTTTCAATTCCATCCCTCCCTGCCCAGCTCTGCTTGATCTGCTGGAGGTGAGAAGCCTGCACATGACCTCTTGCTTTGCCCACTGGCTTCTTGATTGTTTCTACTAATAAAAGGGAACAGAAAAAGAAACTGTGTGTGGTATTCTGCCTCTGGCAGTCAGAGCATCTGTGTCGGGCACCTTCAGATTCCTGTGGCCAAACTGGGCACTCAGTCAGTGTTCGTGGTGACAGGGCCACTGGTAACAGGAAAAACTGAATATCATGGACTCCAACAAAGGAAAGGGCTTCTGAGACAGTGATTATCAGAGAAATATGGTGTAGGCTGAAAAGACAGGAGTGTGGAGATGAGGAGGTGGAGGAAGAGCATAGGCCACTCTTTGGATCATCAGGAAACAGGCTTTACCTATCTTATTTCCAAAGAAGGCAATGCCCAGGGAAACGTTATTGTAGCCTTGAGTGTGCAAGCCTTGGACAAGCCAGCCGACACCTTCGTACACCCTGCCATCATCCCCAACCAGGAAGCTGCCAAGCAAGAAATAACAGATTTAATGGTAAATTACATGGTATCCTTAAAAAGTAAACAGGGTTCTGGAGGCTCATAAATTAAGTACCACGTTTTACTAACATAATATCATGTTTTGCTAACATAATAATGGGGTGAGCAAAACACTTTTAGACCTCTAAGAAAAATAAAATTTTACTTCACTTTTTTTTGTTTCCTAGATTCTCGCTTTAGAAAATATTCATTTGGCTTGGTTCAAAGTGAAACTTGAATGCATGACTATCAAGAACCTGAGGACATTAGTTCAATCTTTTCAAAGGCATGATGGTTAATTCATCATGTTTTTTTTTGTTGCTTGGGGGGTCAAGGGTTGAAACAGGGTCTCGCTCTGTTGCCAAGGCTGGCCTAGAACTCACTATATAGCTGGAGCTGGCCTTGAGTTCACAGTAGTCCCCCTCCTCCAGCCTCCCAGGTATGGACCACTATACCCAGCCTAATTCATTGTGTTTTCAAGTTACAGGACCAAGCCCCTGGAGTGATCCTTAAAACAACTAACTGAAACTCAAGAGAGTCTTTAAACTGATGCCACAGGAATTCTTGTAAATTTTTCTTTGTCACAGAAATTTGTTTAAATTTTTCCCTTTTATTCGGTTTATTTTTAAATCCAGTGTATATCCTTTGATTCTACCCCCTTTATCTCAGCCCCTTCATAATGGGACTTCTACCTTCCAGTCCATCTTGGGAATTGATGTTTCCATAACTTGCTCTATTTAGCTCTTTACTAGATCAAGAATTCCCACAGCAAACTGAACACAGAAAGAACATTCTTTTCTGGCTTTCTGCTGGTATTTTCAACAGGTTGCTCTTGCTTCTGCAGTAGCCTTTGACGAGTCCAGTGTGAACACCCTTTATGGCTATAGTCAACTGCATTGTAGCAGGATTATTAAGTTGTCACTGCATAAACCTGATTTTTAGAGGCACTGTGGTTGAAATCACTTAGAAATATCATGACTGAAGTGGGCAAAACTGCAATGGAAGCCATGGGGTTCGGGGGATACCGGTGAAGGGCCAGGCAGACAGACTGCAATATCCACCAGGAATGTCTGCCAACCTAGGGACACAGGTAGCTACAACCAGACTTTCCAGTTGCTCTTACTTATTTGTGTCTAAAACTAAAAATATAAAAGAGCACAGATTATCCTTTCTAAAATGGATAATTCAGAAGTTATTTCTGTCAGTCTTAAGAATTTTGTGTGGGAAACCCCCCTTTACTCTTTCTCTCCATGTGTTTATGAATCTCCTCATTCCTGAGCTACATGAGAAAAGACTTTGGGTCTCCAATACAATCCTCAAAGTAGATTCTCAGGGCACAATGTAAGAATCTTTCATGCCTCACACTCATTTTAACATGGGCTCTCCTCCACATTATTCCCCATGCCCACTCACCTCCCTGTGAGTCACCAGGTCAGTAAGTGAGAAAACACTTCATGAGTAGGAAAGGAGATTGGGCGGGACTAACATGCAGTCTCAACACAATTCTGAAGCCTTGCTTCCTTGCTATTTTCACTTTAAACAAATTCTTTGGTTTCCATAGACTGTGGCATTCTCACCTGGGGGTAAAGATGCTCCTGTCTCTTCCCGCTGCTTCTAATGAGGGTGGGAGTGTTACTGGGGAAGACGGATGAAAGGCTCCCGGAGGAGGCTGCAATTGTTCCATAACCCGGACTTCTTTTCAGGAGCGCCCAGTGTCAAAGACCACTTGAGCAAATGGTTCAGGTTGAATTTTGTTTGAATTCTTTTTCTAATACATTTTTTCATCCTAAAAGATGTAACTGAAGCCCAGAAAATGGAGAAACCAAAGGGAGATAAGACTGCTACAAGGGGTAACACAGTGTGGGATTTGGAGACCTGACCAGCCTCTTACTTGAAGGCCACATCACACCAGCCTTTGTTGTGAACAGAATGGGACTGTAGGACTCGCACTGTCTGACTGCAGGTGGTCTGATCTTGGCACTCCATCGTGGCAAGCTGCTCCATCATGAGGTAGGACACAGGTGGGCTAAGTAGGGTCCTGCAGGTCAGTGGACTTGCACCCCACTCCTTTCGGGAAATTATGGTAGGAATGCCTGTGTAAGAAAACACAGATTGGCATGTTAACAGATGCTCCCCAAGGCTCTGGAAGGCATGGAAGACCTGGAGGAAGCTTCACCACCCCCAGCTTTCCTTCTCATCTCCAGAGTCCACTTTGAGCTCAATAACCACCCAGACAGTTCCTCTGTCTATATGACAGAGTCACTAAGGGTAACCACCAAGTTTGTGGGATTTCAACTGTTTTTCTTTGACATCAAAAGCAAATACGTGTCCCTGACACTGGGACTGAAGTGTGCTGGGCGATAGGAGAGATGCTGACACTGAAAACCTATCTGCCTCTTCAGGAGAGGGGCCTGAGTAACAAGGAGAACAAGGACCAGGACCTACAGAGCACGATCCTTATCAAACTCGCTCTAAAATATGTGGTTTATGAGGACAGTCACGATGATCCATAATGTTCTCTCTCAAAAGCTTTTGTAGCACCTGTGAGTGTTTAATATATCTATTCAGAGCTTACTTAGCATGATATCAACCATCTCAGTATGTGGCACTATCAGTGTACATATACCCATGGATCTATTACTTGGTATGCAGGAAACCCAGGAAAAACAACATTGTTCAGACCAGGAAGCAGGGGAGACTGTAGTGATCCTAGAGGGCAGACTGAGTGAGGGTGGGTATGCTTGAAGGCCTCATTGGGGCAGATGTGGGAGGCTGAGACAATAAAATTCACAGGTCTCTCTTAACCACTGAGCCATCTCTCCAGCCCTAAAATTCACAGGTCCCTCAAAGCCAAAGAACAGCCTCAGTGCAGAGCCAATGGCAAGAGGGCTTGACAGGCACAGAGCAGAACTGGGCAAGTGGGGTGGGAGCAAATCCCAACTCACTGCCTCACTTGGGCAACTTACTTCCCCACCAGGCCTCAGAATCACCACTCACAAACACAAACGAAAGGTGAAACTGTGTGTTCCTTGAACAGCGAGTTTCTCCAACACTAGCTGCGAGTAATCTCATTAACATAGCTGGCTAACGGACAGAAGGCTACCTTATAGTCTCCAAACAGTAACTGTGTGTCAGACAACATGAAAACATGTCCAGTATTTAAGTATTATCAAACTTAAGTCAATTTTAACTCAGCAGAATTCACATAACATTTGCTATGTGTTTAACCACTTTATGAAATGATAAAATAGATTGTAATGCTGTATAGGCATCCCTGCTCTGAAGGAACCAGTGTTTATCTGTAAATGCAAACCCCTGTGATGATGGTATGGTGAGACAGTTAAACCACAGCTGCAAAGCACCTAGAATTCATTTTCTTTTGTTTTTTTAATATTTTATTATTTTTATTTTGTGTGGATGAGTGTATTGCCTGCATGTATGTGAGTGTACCCATGTTGTGCAATGCCACGGAGGTCAGAAGAGGGCTTCAGATTCCCCTGGAACGGACTAGAGTTAAGGATGGTTCGTAGCCGCCATGTGGGTGCTGGGAATCAAACCTGGGTCCTCTGCAAGAGCAGTCAGTGCTCTTAACCGCTGAGCCATCTCTCCAGCCCAGCACCTAGAATGTGTTATTTGAACACTGTGCTAAATGTCTTACATTTGGCATCAGTGACGGTTAATCTTTATATATTGTCGACTGAATTAGATTTAGAATCACTGAGCAGGCAAGTCTCTGGGTATGTCTGTGAGGGACTATCTAAATTAGATTAATTAAGGTGGAGAGAACCACCTTAACTTTGATCTGTACATTCCATGAACTAGGGGTACCAGACTGCATTAAAAACAGAAAGCTGCCGGGCATGGTAGCACACACCTGTAGTCCCAACACTTGGGAGGCAGAGGCAGGCGGACCTTTGTGAGTTCGAGGCCAGTGTGGTCTACGTAGTGAGTTCCAGGACAGCTGGGGCTACAGGAGACCCTGTCTCAAAAAAGACAAAAATAAATAAATAAACAAATAAAACAGAAAGCTAGCTGAGCACCAGCATCCACTGGTCTCCATCATGACTGTAAAGAAGAGGTAACCAAACACCAAGAGCTCCTGCCATCGTTTCTTCCTTACCATGATGGGCTGCACTCTGTAGCTATGAGCTGAAGCAAACCCTTCTTTACTTAAGTTGTTTTTATCAGGTGTTTTGTCACAGCAATGAGAAAAGTAATATAGTATCTAATTTAATCCTCAAAAACATTTTTTTTAAATGGCTGATTTCATGAAAGCAGATAAGACTCAAGTAATAACTTGCCCAGGACCACAGCAACTGGCAGGACACTGATTTGAATGGAGACTGGTCACCTCCAGTGATGTGCACTGAATGACAAAGCTATACTGTCCTCTAGCAAAGGGAGAGGATTTCTGTTACTCAAGTTAAGGACAACGGCTTGTCATTCAACAAAACCACTTATGATAAGAGGAAAGAAAACTTACCCCATGCTGGGAAACCCAGGGCAGAGAAGACGAGAAGGCAGGCCAGCATCTTCACAGGGTCCCAGGACAGCAACAGCCAGAGGACACTGACACTTAGCGTACTGTGTCCACTCTGAAAAAGGAGCATCCAGGACTTCATGGCACCCTGTCTGGCCCCTTGCCCACCATGTGCCTCCTAAGGGCCAACACTCAGCTCAGACTTCTAAGGGTCACCTGCACACCTCAGGGGCTCCATACTTGTAAAGAAGGTAATTGTCATGTCTAGCCAGTCTGCTCCACAGTCACTTTCTACAATCCCAGGAACTACTGGTCTCTTGCAGTAGTTCTGGCTGATCTTAAGCCTTCCACAGTGGACAATTTCTAAAGTCCTTCAGGACCAGTAAAAATGAACTCTACATACATAATTTCATTTCTATACTACAGATTTGTATTTAGCCCTTACAAAATCCCCATAAGACAAATATCCTGAACACAATTTTTTTTTTATTGAAGAGAATACTCAGACTCAGAGACACTGAATGACAGGTTGGGGTAGGTTTGGGCTTCATCCTCTGCGCTTCTGGGCAATCAAAGGTGTGAAAAGTCATAGACTTCTTCTAAGAGCACCGAGGAATGTTCAGTTAATCTCTCCTCTAAAATGAATGAGGATGATGACCAGCTGTTATCACTTTCTGTCAGATGCTGTGGTCCAAGTGTTGTGTGAGAACTCTCCAGACATTTTAATAAGACTCAAACTCACCTGTGCGACCATGTCTAATAATTTAAGTCACATTCCCAAAATTCCCAAATGAGTAGTGACAGACACTGCCCCTCCTAGTCAGACCTGTCAGACTCCAGGGCCTCTGCCCAGTGCCCCAGTTCTGCCTTTGTTTACAGTAGTGGAGATTCTCAACATGGGACCAAGGGCTCAAGTAGAGGGTCATTTCAGTGCCCCACAGGTCCAGAAACCTTTTCTGCTTTTACAGACAGAAATGAACTGATTATTCATTCTTAGTATAAAATACGAACTCCCTGTGATGTCAACCAAATCCACTTTCCCCAGTTAAGAAACTAGGCCATATGTATTGAGATATTATAGATATAAAGAACCTTCCATCTCTGTCCCTATTTCCTATTGGCAATTTGGGTGACCCTTTCAGAGGATGGCGGTGATTAGAATGGGAGGTAGGAGTTGACTAGGCAATTAGGATAAAAAGACCCCAAAGAAAAGTAGCCAGTTTCTTGGCTAAAAGTCAAAATGTCCTTGGGGACTGTTAGCACCATACTTTGTTCCAAAGGCCAAAAATGTCATTCAATCTCTTCATTAGTCAAATGAGAGGCAAGGACCAACTTGTCCAAGATGGAAGCCCTGTCAGCTGGCCTCCCAGAAAAGGGTCTGCCTTCTGAAAACTTCAGGAAGCCACTGTCAGTCCTGGTCAAAAGAAAATTTGAATCCTGGTTACCTAATCCTGCTGCTTCCCCTACTATGAGTGCTAACGTCACAAGGTATGCCCCAAGTTTGTCACACCGTACACCTGAACTCTGAAAGATGAATACGAGCCTGACCTTGCAGGTCTATGAACTGATGGAATCTCTCTCTCAGTGTCTCCATCTTCAAACACTGAGCAGGCAGGACAGGCTGAGGCCTGGCTCGCATTGCTAAGCATCCTCTTCACATAAAATGAATATCCAAACAAGAGGGAAAGGAGGCTAAACAAGAGTTTCAAAGCTTGATCAAAAGGGTAGGAATTGGGGCTGGAGAGATGGCTCAGCGGTTAAGAGCACTGACTGCTCTTGCAGAGGACCCAGGTTCGATTCCCAGCACCCCCATGGCGGCTATGAGCCATCCTTAACTCCAGTTTCAGGGGAATCTGAAACCCTCTTCTGACCTCTGCAGCATTGCACGACACAGATGCACTCACATACATACAGGCAATACACTCATACATGTAAAATAAAGATAATAAATGTAAAAAAAAATTTTAAAGGGAAGGAATTGTCTAGAGGTAAACCCAAAACCAATAGCTTTAGCAAGGAGGTAAAGGAGTGTTAGGACTTTCCTCATTGAGAAAAGTGGGAAACACAGAAAAGTACGTAGAGAACAACTTTAGGAGGAGGAATAAGGAGAACTTTCTCCACCATGAGAAACTTTCTCCATTATACTTTAACCTGATGGAGTCCAACCCTTAAGGCAAACGGCACCTGAAGAGCTAACACACTCATGGGCAGAAATACCTGAGGACCCCTGCTGTGCCGGCGAACACAGTGCAATCGCTTCCTCCTTCACCGGGCAGTGGATCCTCCTTTGGCCTTGGTCCCAGCGCCTGCCTCTCTCCCAGCAGGTGTCTCCTCCAGCCTTTGCTGTCCCGGCTCTGGAGGGCACACCTTCCCAGGGAATGGAGCACTCGGGCTTTGGTTTCCCAAAGAGAAGAGGAAACGCTGGAAGACGGAGGTCTGAGGCTCAGAGCTGGCTCAGACCTAGAGGAACTCAGATGAAATCAGACTGGGGCGGAAAGCACCCGGGCAACCGCCTTATGAATAAGCCCAGGTTCCTCCTTCCTGGGAAAGCTCCCGATTGCCACATCCTCCCAGAGCTCCTTACTAATAGCAGCCCTCAATAAGCCGCACCGTCCTGTGTCCTGAGGCGTCTATGGGCTGTATCCCTGACATAAGGAACCCCATAGCCTTGAATGAAGACAGGTCTGCTCTGCGAATCTAAAGGCTGTGGGTTCAGGTCACTGGTTTCTTTACTGCTTCCAAGCCCTTCCCCAGGGTCCTCAGTAGGGACACAGTGGAGGGAGAGAAGTAGGAAATTGTTCCCAGGAGGCAGCTCACTATGTGATATCACCAGAACCTCTGATGCCCTAGTCATTGTGTCCATTCATCCTAAACTCCACCCCATCAAACTGCTTCCTAGAAATGAACCAAGACTCTTTAACTTCTGGCCATTGACCCCAAGTCTTCAGCTCTGCTGCCCTGTGTCTCTGCATTTCTTTGAAAAAGCTGGGGCTGGAGAGATGGCTCAGCGGTTAAGAACACTGAATGTTCTTGCAGAAGACCCGGGTTCGAATCCCAGCACCCACCTGGCAGCTAACAACTGTCTGTAACTCCAGTTCCAGGGGATCCAGCAGTCTCTTCTGTCCTCCACGGGCATTGCACGATACAGGTGCACTCACTTACATGCAGGCAATACACATATAGACATAAAATAAAAATAATAAATAAAATATATTTTTTAAAAAGTTTACACCTAAAACTTTCCAGCACTACTTTGTCAAACACACCTGAGCTGCAGCCTCTTGAGGTGGAAATGCTCGGACCAGATGATCTGAGGTGGACTCTGCCCACTTGAGAGGGCACCAGATAGCCACTGTGCTCTACTCACCGATGGGTCTCAGCACAGTTCAGGGCAGGTCTCTCCCAGGACCTGCGGCCTCATATCCTGATGTCCTAAGCAGGGGACACTCTTAGTGAGCTCCATCCTCCACACGTACAGGAGATCCTGGATGAAGGCCTCACAGAAAGACGGTAGTGAGGGAATCGAGAATGGCAGCTTGTGACAATAGCAGACACTCCTTGTGCTTTTCTTAAACTCATGGCAGTATCTTTATGCCTGAACTTTTATTTACAACTAGTTCCACCAGCATGATTAGCAATTCAGGAAGATCCCAGCAGACTATCTCACTTTGAAGTCAGACACAACACAGAACAACAACAACAAAAAAAAATTCTGAAGAGACACAGGCATAATGACAACCCAGAGAGGGAAAGAAGGATAGGTAGGGCTCCGAGTCCCCAGCACAGATAAAGGACATTTGCTGATTCCGAGGCAGAACATCCGAGAGAAGGCAGCTGTTACTCTCGGAGTGCTTTTATGAGAATTACAGAAAGTGCTCCTTCCACAAGCAAAACTTATAGCTTGTACATTATTTCTCAATAAAAACATAATGATTATAGGATCAGTAACTTTCCGTAAATTGTGGCAATCTGAATGTTACACGTGAATTAGGTCTTTGAATTTTTATGATAGTAATTAGGAACTCAAAGTCAATGAGATGTGATGTAGTTTTCTTACTTTTGAATAGAGAGATGTTCCGACTTGAAACAATAAGCCTCCCTGGGGTAGAAAAGTGTAACAGTTACTTTCCTTGTTGCTGTGACAAAGTCACTAACAGAAGTAACTCAAGGGAAGAAGGGTTGTTTTTCTGGTTCATGAATCAAGGCATACAGTCCACCAGGGCGGGCAAGTCCCCCGAAGCCGCTTCTGTCTGGGGCAGCAGGGTAAGGCTGCTTGCTCTCATCTCGGGCCATCAAAAAGTAGAACACTGAGGTTGGTAGTGGGTCTGGGCCATCATCCTCAAAGACACCCAAACACCAGCAATCTGCTTCCCCCAGCTAAGACCACAACCTCCCCCAAAGAGGGAGCTGGAGATCAAGTCTTCACACGTGTGACCTATGGGAGACATTTTACATACAAACCACAATACAAGGCCTGCAGGGTGGGCTGTGAGAGGGGTCTAAGAGAAGCCACTCACAGTGGGCACCTTGGTGGACAGTCTAAGAATGAACAGAGCAGGGTGTGGAACTGCAAGAAGCAGGCAGGAAAAGCCTGGGAGTGTAAGAGGACATGGGTGCAGCAGGATGCAGTCAGGAAACAGCCCATTAGTGGTAGCTGCAGAAGCAGCCCATGAGCACAGAACAGAGGCTCCAGCCCCTCTCCCCCACTGCCGGCCATGACTGCCGCAGAGTACTCCCAAAGCAGCTGGCCAGGGAAAGCCAGCGTCCAAACAAAAGGCAGATGTGTCAGTTCCCAACAGAGGCTCCACTCAACATGAAAACATACAACCATATTTTTTGCCTGTTAATTTTATTATCATTATCAGTAATTTTTTATAGATTTTTTTAACCTATGAAATTTCAGAAAGAGCATATTTGTCTGGATAGTGTTAGTATTTTGACAATTTTATATACGTATATAATGTGTTCTGATTATTCGTTCCTCCACTCTCTTGTCTCCCTTCTGCCTCCTGTTAACCCCCTTCCTGCCCTCACTGTCTGTCATTTTCCCAGATTCATGAGTTTGGTTTTGTTTAATGACTCATTTGGTTTAACCAGGGCCATCTGTGGGACCATGGGATTAGGACTATCCACTGGAGCCTGGTGAGGTGGTGGGCACACACCCGAAGGCAATGACCTCCCTTCTCCTTGAATCTGTCAGTAGGAAATCCTGAGGGGTAGCGCTGCCTGGGCCCCTCTTCCATTCGTGCCTGGCTACTGATGGTTCACTCTTGTGCAGATTCTGTACAGTCATCTGCAGTTGTTGAGAGTTCATAATTACAACAGCTGTGCATTCATTGCCCAGAAGATGAAACTTAACAGCCTGTCTTCCATTATGCTCCTCCCACCCCTCCTCGCCCTGTGGGGAATGGCAAAATGACTTGCTTAGGGATGCACCCTCGAACATCGCTTACTCGCAGCACGTTGTGCAGCCCTGCATCTGCATTCACTGCAGTTCTCTGGAAAAGGAAGTTTCACTGATTAGAGCTGACAGGGGAAATTGTTTATGGGTATAACAAACATTTATATATTAAGAAGGCTAGCTGCTATGTCAATTTAGCTAAACAACAGAATCAAGTTCCCCTCTTCAGCCTACAACCTTCCAGCCATGGGCTTTTGAACAGGTTTACAATACCAGCTATGGATTTCCTCCTGTGGAGTGGGTCTCAAATCCAATCAAAGATTGGTTGGTTACCTCATAACTGTCATGCCTCTGTTTCTGAAGTGGGCATATTTGCCTGGCAGATCTTAGTCTGTAGGGTTTACAGCTGAGTAAGACCACTGATGCCTTTTGTCTTCTAGGAGACTGCAAAGCACCTTCCATCCATATGAAAACTATCCAGCAAGGATAAATCTTCCAGTTCAGTTCCAGCCTGATTTCTCTCTATCATGCAACTAAGGTATCTGGCATCTTCAGTGATAGGGTCTTATCTAGATCCAGCAGACTACCAAGTGGAATGGCAAGAATTGATATTCTTGGCAAGGCCTCTGGGGCCTCTCTGACCAACAACTCATAGGAGGCACCCCACACTTGGTACTGGATTATTGTTTAATAATAACCCATAGAGGAACTTCTTCCAACTATGAAGGTTATCTCCTTTCCAACTTCTTTTTAAAATAAACTATATTTTTTATTTTGTTACAAGATAGTAGGTTTCTATATGGGTTTTTCATGCACTGTTCATTTTTATTAACCCTCCTACCTGCCCCTTCACTTTCTCTATCTCACAACCTCCCCCTGCCTAACCCTTTCTAATGCTGGTAGATAGGTAGGTAGGTAGATGATAGATAGATAGATAGATAGATAGATAATAAATAGATAGATAGATAGATAGATAGATAGATAGATAGATAGATAGATAGATAGGCCAAAAAAGAGAAAATCATCAAAGAAGTAGAGGAGGAAGAAGAAGAATACAGGGGAAGATTGCAAAATGAGAAAAAAATCCAAAAGATTTTTTAAAATATATGTTTATTATTGGGCTGGAGAGATGGCTCAGTAGTTAAGAGCACGGACTGCTCTTGCAGAAGACCCACGTTCAATTCCCAGCACCCACATGGTGGCTATGAACCATCTTTGACTCCAGTTCCAGGGGAATCCCAAGCCCTCTTCTGACCACGGCATTGCACGACATGGGTGCACTCATATACATGCGGGCAATACACTCATACACATTAAAAAAAAGTAATACATATATTTTTTAAAATATTTATTATTAGTGCCACAGTATACCTGTGGCCTTAACATAATTAAAGCTATATACAGCAAACCCACAGCCAATATCATTCTAAATGGAGAAAAACTGGAAGTATTCCCATTAAAATCAGGAATCATACAGGGCTGTCCACTATCTCCACTCCTTTTTAATATAGTGCTTGAAACTCTTGCTAGAACAATAAAATGAAGTTAAAGAAGTACTGATTGGAAAAGAAGAGGTCAAATTATCCCTTTTTGCAGGTTATAAGATATTATATCTAAGAGATCCAGAAAAGTCCTAGAAATGATTAATACTTTCAGTAAAGTGGCAGGTTATAAAATTAATCTACAAAAATCAGTAGCCTTTCTATATACCAATAACAAGCAATTGGAGAAAGAGTGCACAGAAACCCTCCCATTCACAGAAGCCTCAAAAAAACATACCTCAGAATAAACCTGACCAAAGACATTAAAGACTTCTACAAATAAAATTTTAAATCTTTTAAATCTTTAAAGATATTGAGCTTCCTCTTCCACCAGAAGATGGAAAGACGTCCCGTGCTGATGGATTAGAAGAATTAATATTGTGAAAATGTCATTATACCAAAAACCATTTATAAATGCAAAGCAATGCCAATCAAAATCCTCATGACATTCTTCACAGAATTAGAAACATCCATCCTAAAATTCATAAATTCATATGGAAGCACAAAAGACCCCAGATAGCCAAAGCAACCCTGAGCACAAAGAGCAATGCTGGGGGAATTACTATACCAGATTTCAGATCTCAAAGTATACTACAGAACTATAGTCATAAAAACAGCATGGTACTGGCACAAAAATAGACCTGTAGGTCAGTGGAGCAAAAATGAAGACCCAAATATGAATACATGCAATTTCAGCCTCCTGAAAGAAGAAGCCAAGAACACTGACTGGAGGAAAGGCAGCATCTTCAACAAACGGTGCTGGCAAAACTGGATCTCTACCTGTAGAAGAATGAAACTAAACCCCTATCTTTCACCCTGCACAAAAAAATCAATTCTAAATGGATCAAAGACCTCAATGTGAAACCTGAAAGTCTGAAACTGCTGGAAAAAAACATTGGCAGTAACCTACAAGATATAGGTGTAGGAAAAGAATTTCTAAACTGGACATCAACTGCTCAGGAATTAAGGTCAAGAATCAACAAGTGGGACCTCATTAAACTAAAAAGCTTCTGTACAGTGAAAGAAACAACCAAGGAAGTGAAGAGAAAACCCACAGAATGGTAAAAAAAAGCTTCACCAGTGACACATCTGACAGAAGTATAACATCCAGAATATATAAAGAACTCAAAAAAGCAAAGAATCACAAAAGCAAATACCCAATTAAAAGATGGGCTAAATATCTAAACAGAGAGTTCTCAAAAGAAGAAATAAAGATGGCTAAGAAGCATCTTAAAAGGTGTTCAACATCTCTAGTAATTAGGGAAATGCAAATTAAAACCACTTTAAGATTTCATCTTACCCCAGTCAGACTGGCTAAGATCAAGAGAACAAAAGACACCAAATGCTGGAGAGGATGTGGGGAAAGGGGAATGTTCATCTGCTGCTGGTGGGACTGCAAAGTCATGCAACCCCTATGGAAAACAGTGCGGAGAATCTTAAAAATCTAAAAATGAACTTACCATTTGACCTGGTTATACCACTCCTTGGCATATACCCAAAAGACTCATCCTTTCACAGAAACACTTGTACATCCATCCAGTTTGTTGCTACTCTTTTCACAATAGCTAAGAGATGGAAACAACCTAAGTTTCCTTCACCTGATGGGTGGATACTGAAAATGTGGTACATTTGCACAATGGAGTTCTACTCTGTGGTAAAGAACAACAAAATCATGAAATTTGCAGGTAAATGGAAGGAACTAGGAACTTTTATACTAAGTGAAGTAAAGCAGACTCAGAAAACAAATGACGTATGTTCTCTCTCATATGTGGATCCTAGCACCAAATCCTTATATGTGACTATGTATCCAGATGTAACTACAGGAACCAGGATAATGAAAAGGAACCAGAAAAGGGAAGGAAAAAGCCTGAGAGAGAATAATGGAAGGAGACAGGTGCTACTAAGGGAGATGTGGATAAAAATGGGGTTATTTAAATGGAAGTGGGGAGGGAGGGTTATACAAAGAACCTTGGGAATGAAGGGAAAGAAGGAACTCAAGAGAGGTGGGACCATAGGAGACTGGTATAATCAAGGGAGAGATGGGGAAAATGGGGACACTTTAAATGGGGAAAAGATGGTGAAAGGGTTAGACAAGGAGAGAGAGAGAGACAGAGAGAGACAGAGAGAGAGAGGAGAGAGGAGAGATAAATAATGCCTATCTAGTTTAAAAGAAAAAACAGAAGGAATCATATTATTCCAAAAACCTAATGACAAATTACACATACAGTATCTCTACTTGAGTCAATGTGTATAACCAAAGGCGACAGAACAAGAAACAGTGCCAGACAGGAGAAACCTTCTTTTGAGTTGTTGGCTAGGGTGGTTCAAGAGACTCCTCCCCAAAATTATACTATGTGGCTATTGCCACAACCTTTGATTGCCTTGCAGAACTTGAAGGTAAGACCCTACTGCTTAAGACAGAACATATTTCAGACACAGGATTTGGAGCAATAGAGATGGAACTGACCTGAAACCACTTCCCTGAAGGTTAGCTCTCGTAGCTTTGGAGAGCGCTATGAAGGTGCCGAGGGAAAACATCGATCAATGATCCAACACCAGCTTCAAGGCCAAATAACACATCAATGGTCTGAGCAGCATATGACATTGGTGCAGTAGTGGCACTTTTATCTTGGGGGCAGTCAACAGCTACCTAATTGTAATAAAAGCCCACTCAGAGGGAGGAAACTCAAGTGTGGTACTGTAAACATAACCAAATACACATTGCTGGAGAGCTCTTAGATCTTAGAGAAAACCCCAAGCCTGTTACATCCCCAGACTAATGTAATGTCTTGCTATGTGCAAAGTATGTATCCTTATATTTACAGACAAATATCCCAGTCACCACTCATCAAAGAAGTTCACTTTGTACTAGTCGGAGACTATTACCACGAACCACAACTGGTCACACACAGACATTGTCTGTGAATTTCCCAGTCCTAAGCGACACATCTACAATGCAACCTCTATACCTAAGGTGCACAGAGCATAGAACGGGAGTAATGAAGATGACACTAATCAGTCTCTCAATTCTCATTAATGAAGCTCCCTTATGCAACAGAGGGCCAGGAACACAAAAGGTCACAAATGGTCAAAACATAGAGATTAAGAGTCTGCAGAGTGGTGGTCCTTGGGCAGGGCTCCTATATTAAACTTCACCCACCCAGGGCTCAGGGACCATCACAGAAGAGGGGGCTGAAAGATTGTAAGAGTCAGGGAGGATGTGCATGACCATATGGAAACAGAGTCCTACAATCTCCTGGGACCCTGCTCATATGATTCTATGGCAGTGGTGTCAACATACAAAAGTCCCATGCAAACTCAGACAGACAAAAACCCAGTATAGAACTGGGTAAATGAACAGCAGACCCCAATCTTAGCTGAAGAAACACTGGCAGCTGATAAGTGCTGGGTGAGGAAGAGCTGATCTTTCTAAAACAAGAGACTCCAGACAGGCTGACTAGACCTCAGTGCATGGACTTGCACTGGGGAACATCTGGGGACACTGACGACACACTGGGCCTTAATAGGGATGACAGAGTATATGGGCTCCAGTGTGGGGGCTGTGGGACGGTGCCGGTGGAGACGGGGGGTATAAAGATGATTAAGAGTCTTTGAAATATTTTGTATAAAATACACAAAAATTCAATTAAAAAAATACTTTGAAGTGAAAGATAAAGCAACTCTATATTCTGAAAGATCACACTTTAGCAAGGATTTTTGCCATGGAACTATATGATACTTAAATGAAAAAAATTTAACCTGCCAGCATGAAGCGAGACCAAGTCGTTTATAACAGAAAAATCTGGTCAGCACTAGGCTCATCACAACCACTTTGAAGCAGACTAATCAACAGTATGCATCTCGGTGCAGTGCCTAAGAGTGACCACAAGAGGGCGACAGACACCAAGAGAAAAGGAGCAAGGGCCGAACATTACACCCATCCGTTACAGGACCTGAGGCGGAGCTGCCACACAGCTGGGCTACAGCGCTTACACAGCCCGCATAATCAAGAATATGCACAGACCATCCAGGCATATGGCCAACAAAGTTATAGAACCTATGAATAACCTATAGACAGCTATATGCAGGCTCTGCCACTTATGGGCAGACTGCATATGCAACTTCATACGCCTCGGACTGGTTATTAGAGCTCCACCGCTATAGTCATTACTACCCAGGTCTCCGATGCAGCACAGTCTGCTTGTGGCGTCCCCAGCCTACAGGAAGCAGCTAGCAACCACTGCACCTGCAGGACCACAAAAGGTGACTGACTAGTCTGCCGAGACCAGACAAACTCTATTAAGTTTGCTCAAAATAGCATACAAATTGACAAGGCCTGCCATACAAATGGCCTAAATAAGTTCAGTATAACCCCAGGGTCTCGCAAATAACCAAAAAATAAAACTAGTCACACAAATTAATGTCATTCATACGGCTCAAAAGGAATGCAAATGTCTCAAAAGAAACTTTAAATCGACTAAGAGGCAAAGCCCAAGATACCAGGAAGGTCTTACCAAGATTCAGATTTCCTCAACAGTCCAAGCACAGAGTCCAAACGCTCGTTTCGCTGTTTCACAAAATGAGACCAAAAGCAACTTTCCATGCCCAAATTGCTCCTGGAATCCTGGAGTTTGGGGGGTTAATGCCTGGGGAGCCGTTACAAACTAGGCTGGACAACCTGTCTGCCATACGCCAACTACAGGGGCAAACAACAGGGCAGAACAGAGGAAGGAATCTTATTCAATCTGGTCACACTGGGAGGAGGAACGAAGGGACCTAGTAGCACTCCCCCAAGTCCACACTCAGGGTCCTGACGTGAGCTCAGCATTAAGAAGAGGACAAGAGGTACACAGTGCTAAGCAGTCCTGGTCAAGAAGTGGTCTCACCTGTCACTGACCCGTCATTGCCTTGAAGAGGGGCCTGAAAGTCTTCAGAGCTGTGTGTCATGTCTTTCTGGGAGACAGTTCATCCTCTGGCTGGTCCCAAACTTCAGCTTTTTCCTTCCCCAGACGTTTCAGAGGAAATTCCAGTATATTGGGGGCTATTGTTTTAATAACAGCCAAAAGACGGAAACAAGTATCTCTGTCAACAGATCTCTTTTCCTGACAAGAAATGGTTCAAACTCTTCATTTTGAAAAAGAACACAAAGACCCAGAGAGGAAAGCGCTGGCTCAAGTCCACAGAGCGGATCAGGAAAAGCTGGTCCTCAGATACAGTTCTGGTCCCCAGGGTCTAGGGAGCATGTTTGTTTGCTTGTTTGTTTTTCATATAAGTTTTAAAAACATTTTTAATTTAATAACCACATGATTAGAAGAAGCATTTCATTACAGCTTTAACATATTCAGTAACAATTTCCAGAGCAAGGACACAGCTCTTTCAAAAGCAGCTGTAAATTTTTAGGTTCACAGTTGAATTAATACAGTTATACAATATTGAACTCCGTAGAAACCCTG
>NW_008330926.1:5185102-5187322 GCF_000622305.1 Nannospalax galili | reverse complement strand
CGTAAATTTCACTGGTAATGTTTATCACCTCTACTATTTAACATGAAGTAAATTTTTATGCTTCCTCCTCAAATATGTCTTTTTTTCAATTTGTTCAATTTTTGTGTGTATGTCATACAGAACATCCCACACAATCTTATTCATCTATATATCCACTTCCCAAATGACACCTTCCCATAGCCTCCACCCCCCATGACTGGAGCCCATATACTCTGTCATCCCTGTTACTGCCCACTGTGTAGTTGGCGCCCCGAACCGTTCCCCAGTACTAGTCCATCTGCTGAATCTAGTCAGCCTATCTAGAGATCCTTATTTTAGGAAGATCAGCTTTTCCTCATCTAGCAGCAATGAGTTGTCAATATCCCTTTAGATAATATTGGGGTCGGCTGTTCATTTTCCCAGTTCTATACTGGGTTACTGCCTGGGAGTCTCTTGGGCCACCCTGTACTAGTCCATCTGCTGAATCTAGTCAGCCTATCTAGAGATCCTTATTTTAGGAAGATCAGCTTTTCCTCATCTAGCAGCAATGAGTTGTCAATATCCCTTTAGATAATATTGGGGTCGGCTGTTCATTTTCCCAGTTCTATACTGGGTTACTGTCTGGGAGTCTCTTGGGCCACCCTGGCCCAAGGAAGGTATCTCCTGTCTGGCATTGTTTCTTGTTATGTAGCCTCTAGCTATACACATGGACTCTTAAAAAATTATATTGACCCCTTTAATCTTTGGTTTTACTTTTCTTTTGGGTGTTTAAGACCCTACAATTGGCCAAGATAAACCAATTTATTTTTACTCTTAAGGTCGTTTGAGGATCTGTTCCTCAGGGGTCACATGGGCAGCGGAGGAGCCCCTGGCTTTTCTTTTACCAGTTCCATCTATATAAAGATAAGTCAAAGGTCCTGTTCAACCATGGCTGGCTTTGCTTAGAAGCATGGAAGAAATGTTTCCTCTGTGTTGACCCTCCTCTTTGTAGACTGAACACTGGTTCAAGTCCATCTGGTGGGGTCTCCATGGCCTCCTTGATCAAGAGGGCAGGTGACTCACCACAGTTACAGGACATTTTGAGAGATGCTCATAGTCCCCTGGAATTTAGGTGACCTAGGAGGGCAAGGAGCAAAAACTGTCTTTTATGTCCTTCTGACCAAATCAGTATAGGCCTCATAGTATGGCTGTTAAACGTCCAGGAAGTTTAGTTCCACCAGTATGGTACTTTTAATTACCGTGTGCCATGTAGATAAAGCTTGGGCAAAGACTAAATGTTCTCAGATAAACCTTGCCTAGACACATATTATATTCTTTGATCTATTGTATGCATAATTTGTCAGTAGGTTGTTGGGCTAATATGGTTGTTTCTGGTTTTTTAAAACTAGCTAGGCATTATTTATCTCTCGCATTGTCTCATCCCTCCATCATGGTTTCCCCAATCAAGGTGCCCCCATTTTTCCCATTTCTCCCTTAATAATACCCTCCTCCTATGGTCCTACCTCTCTTGAGCTCCTTCTTTCCCTTCATCCCCTAGGTTCCTTTTATAACCTTCCCTCCCCCTCCCCTTAAAATAACCCCATTTTTATCCATATCTCCCTTAACACCTATTTCCTACTGTTCTTCTCTTTCAGATTCTTTCTTTTCTTTTACCTCCCTCATTCCTTTTCTATAGTTTTCTTTTTTGGTTGTATCTTTACCTGGCTTTGGTATTAGAGTGTTGCTGGCTTCATAAAAGGAATTTGGAAGTTCTCCCCCCATTTCTATCTTTTTGAATAATTTAACTAGTATTGGTTTGAGGTCTTCTTTAAATGTCTGGTAGAATTCTGCTATAAATCCATCTGGTCCTGGGCTTTTTTAAGTCAGAAGGTTTTGTATTACTGTTTCAATTTCCTTATGTATTATGAGTCTGTTTAAGCTATTAATCTCTTCTTGGTTTAGTTTTGGTGGTTCCCATGCCTTTAGATATCCATCCATTTCTTTTAGGTTTTCAAATTTAGTAGCATATAGGTTTTTAAAGTATTCCCTTATAATGTTCTGTATCTTTCTGGTGTCTGTTGTGATGTTTCCCCTTTCATCTCTGATTTTGTTGATTTGGAGGTGCTCTTTCTTTCTTTTGGTTAACTGGGCTAGTGGTCTGTCAATCTTGTTTATCTTTTCAAAGAGCCAGCTCTTGGATTCGTTGATTCTTTGTATTGTTTTCTGTGTTTTTATTTCATTAATTTCTGCTCTGATTTTTAT
>NW_008330926.1:5183843-5184512 GCF_000622305.1 Nannospalax galili | reverse complement strand
AGTTGGGATTAATCTGGGTCTTAAAGTCCTGTAGTATTGTTTTTATGAAGTTGGGTGCACCAGAGTTTGGTGACTATATGTTCATGATTGTAATATCTTCTTGGTTTATTATTCCGTTGATCAGAATGAAGTGGCCTTCTTTATCTCTTCTGATTAGTTTTAGTTTGAAGTCTATTTTATCAGATATTGCATTGCAATGCCTGCTTTTTTCTTAATACCGTTTGCTTGGTATATTTTTTGACCCTTTCACCTTAAGACAGTGCCTTAAGTTTCTTGCAGACAACAAAAAGATGGGTTTTGTTTCTTAATCCATTCTACTAGTCTGTGTCTTTTGACTGGGAAGTTCAATCCATTGATATTTAAAGTTATTAATGAAAGATGTGTATTGAATCCTGTCATTTTTATTTCTGTTCACATTCTTGATGTAGCTGTGCCTTTCCACAGTTATACCTTCATTGAATTTCTTTCTGTCACCTGTTGTGTATAATCATTCCTTTCTTCAGCTCTTTGTATTGCTTCCAGAACTCTCTGAAGGGCTGGTTTTGTGGACATGAATTCTTTCAGCCTATTTATGTCATGGAAGATTTTTCTTTCCCCTTCAACTATAATAGACATTTTGGCTTGTTAAAGTAATCTGGGTTGACATCTGTGGTCATTTAAGACTGGGAA
>NW_008330926.1:5173273-5183824 GCF_000622305.1 Nannospalax galili | reverse complement strand
TCATAGTTTGCACTGAAAAGTCAGCTGTGATCCTAATGGGTTTTCCTTTATATGTGACTTATTTTTCTTTTGCAGCTTTCAGTATTGTCTCTTTGTTCTCTATGTTTAGTGTTTTTACTATGATGTGCCGTGGAGAGTTTCTTTTCTGGTCCTGTCTGTTTGGGGTTCTATATGCTTCTTGTATTTGTATGGACATGTCTTTCTCTAATTTTGGGAAATTTTCTACTACAATCCTGTTGAAGATCGGGTCCATACCATTATCTTGAGATTCTTCTCTTTCCTGTATGCCTATGATTTGTAAGTTTGGTCTTTCTGTGGTGTCACACAATTCTTGTGTTTACTTAAATTTTTCATAATCTTTGTTTGAGTGGTCTAATTCATCCACTTTATCTTCCAGTGTTGATACTCTGTTTTCCATTTCCTTCATCCTATTGGTTACACTTTCTCCTGTCGTTTCTAATTGGCTTACTGAGTGTTTCACTTCCTTCTTCATTTCAGCCTGAGTATTCTTCAATATTTCTCTTTTCTGAATTCATTCAGAAGTTTATTCCTATCCTCCTTCAGTTCTTTGATTTCTTTGTGTGTTCTTTAAATTCACTGAATTCTTTTATCATGTTTATAATTGTTCTTTTGAGTTCCGTGCCTTGTGTTATCTCTAGGGGGTTCTCATTGTACGCCTCTAGAGGACTATTGGTATTTGGTGGGGATATGTTATTTTGGTTTTTCATGTTATTATTTTTTCTCTGTGACTTTGACATGTGAATTTCTTTTGTAGTTTCTGATTCTTGTGTGAGAATAAGCCTTCCTTTGTTGAGTTCAGATCTGCTTCTTTTTGTAAACTTTATGTGCCTTTGTGGTTTACTTGTTGGGCACAAAAAGCTGGTTGGTCTAGGCTTCAGGTTCTCTCTTTTGATTTTATATTGGAGTGACATAATTGCTTTTGTCTTCAGGAGTTCCCACAGAGGTCCAAGTGAGATGAGGTTCAGATGCTCTCAGGCTTTCTCCTAAGGTCTGGATCCCGCCAGGAAAGATGCTGCCCTCAGGAATTTGGAGGCTGGGCTGGCCTGGGAGCAGGGCCCAGGAAAGATGCTGGTCTCAGGAAGCTGGTGGCTGTGCCACCCAGGGATGCAAAGGGAAATGGGGGTGGGAAAGGCCCTGAGGGCTCCTGGGGACTACTGGGAAGAACTGGGTTGGTCTGGATGCAAAGGATCAGGAAGCGGTGGGGATTCTTGGCCTAGTGGTCAGTCCAGGAGTCTGCAGTTCCAAGACAAGAAAAGGGCCAGTACCCAGGCTAGGAGGGGAGCTGGGAGGGTGAATGAGGCTGGGGGAGTCAAGGCTTGGTGCATGCTGCTGGACTTACCCAGGAAAGGTACTGGCACCAGGACTGGGGAGGCTGTGCAGCTCAGGGAAGCAAAGGGAGGTGAGGGAGGGGGCAGGCCCAGAGGGCTTCTGGGGACCAGGAAAGGTACTGGTACCAGGCCGCCCAGAGGCTGTGCAGCCCAGGGAAGTAAAGGGAGGTGTGAGCAGGACCAGGGCCAGAGAGCTTCTGGGGACCACAGGGAGGAACTGGGTTGGTCTAGATGCAAAGTATAGCCATTAGTGTCTGATCCTTTAGAGCTAAAGAAACAGAAGCTGAGACAATCACTCTGTATATGTAACTGTGGCCTACCATGTCCCTGGATAAAACCAGGTTCAAAGGCTATTGGTTGCTGTCTAGGCAGAGAAAAGATTCAAGGACACCTTCAGGTCCTTTGCAGAGATGGAACCAGGCAGGTTCACCTTCTGTCCTGGGACTAGGAACTGGGTGCTGATTTGATGATATGCATTTTCTATTTTTGTTTTGCTTTGTTTCATGTTTAAATAACCCTTCTAAAGAAATTTCAATGGTTCCCTTTCTGTGACCACAACACAGAACTACAAACATGGTCAAGATATTTGCCTCTGTTCAAGAGCCAGCAGAGATGCCCTATTGACAAAAAGTTGTCTGTGGAGAAAAACCCTTTCTTTAAGTCCCCTAAATTCACAGAACTTATACTTGGAAGACAACAGTTTTCCTCAATTTGGATCAATGAGAGTGATTAAGAGAATCCATTGGGGGCTGGAGAGATGGCTCAGCAGTTAAGAGCACTGGCTGCTCTTGGAGAAGACTTGGGTTTGAATCCCAGGACCCACATAGCAGCTAACAACCATCTGTAGCTCCAGTTCCAAGGGTACTGCACAACATGGGTTATTTACATACATGGAAGCAAAACAGAAATACACATAAAATAAAAATAAATCAAAAGCTTTTTAAAAAAAGAATACATCTTCAAAATGGATCATGCATTCTTTTATTCTTTTATGCCTTGTTATTATAGCAGCATTCAACTGAGGGATATATCATTTATAAAACATTTCCACATCACCACATATAATTAGTACATACTGTTTTAAGTGAAATAACAGTTCCTGAGTTCTTCCTGGGTTAGGGAAACTTGAGTTACTGTGCTCACTCCTGGTCACATTTAAAGAACTTGAAATCTGGAGAAGGATTGTGATGGCGTAACATCCAGAAGATGTGACGACAGAAATACAGAGGGGACGGTCTCATGGCAGCAATGAATTCACAAGACACATGATGTAAGATGTGCTTATTAACCTCTGGGCCTATTTATTCAGGTTCCAGACAGGAATGACAATCTCTATACAACCATCATGAAGTTTCATGAACTCTGAAAGTCCTTGCATACAGAGAGGAGTCTACAGAAGCTGTTAACCCATCTCACTGGCTTCTGATGGCATGCTGCCTCTGAGGATCTGCTCTAACGGATTTCAGTCCCAGATCCTTCCACTCCTCCATCCTCCCACCTGCTGCCCCTTCCCAGCCTACCACCAAGTTTCCTGAGGAATTTGGGGGATTTTAAGGAATCTGATAATAGAGTGAGATGATGAAGTGCATTTCCTCGACTCCTGGGGTCCAGCATTCATCCCTTTAGCTTACATCTGCTTAAATACTGCATAAGAGGAACTAGGTATACAGTAATGGAAAAGACAGGTGAGTTTCCCTAGTCTGTGGAGCTTTAGTCTGCTAAAGAGACAGTCATTGGTATCTAAATCCTCTGCTTCATTAAGGTTTTCAAAGTGGTGGTACTCCAGCACTACCACGGCTTTTCATGTGTTTATTGCAGTGCTCTGTTAGAGAAAGTTTCTCTATTTGTTCCTTTTATAGGAATTCCTTTTACAGGAAGGCAAAACAGGTTTTCTCCTCCTTGCTTTCTTACAAGTTTTCAAATAAAAATGTGGAGTCAAGTACTCTCCTAGCACTGTTTTTTTAATTTTTACAAAAACTTTATTGAGAATTTCATACATGCATATAAGATATTTTGATCAAATCCATGCCCACTCCCTCCCCTCCAACATCCTCCCCCCCGAAGAAGTAACCCTAAAATCTTTTAAGGATTAAATACAAGCTCCCAAATACTTTTGACATTTTTGGCCTTGGAACAGAGTATGTTGCTAACAGGCCCAAAGACATTTTGACTTTTAGCCAAAAAACTGGCTACATTTCTTTGGGATCTTTTTACCCTAACTGCCTAGCCAATTCCTACCTCCTATTCTTATCACACCATCCTCTGAAGGGGTTACCCAAATTGCCACTAGGGAATACGGGCGTAGACTGCTCTACCTTCTTCCATGCTGAACAGGGACGCAGGGTGAGGCAACTGGAGTACCCCTTCAGAGGGTCTATCTAAAAGACTCCCAAATTGTGTAAGTCTTATCTCTAAGGGGAAAAGAAAGTCCTTGAATCATGAATGGGAGATGTGGAGAAGTAAAGGCAAGGGTAATTAGCATTACAAGTTCTAGACAGGGAGCTAGAAAAAAGTCAGAACAGGGCAATTTTCAAATGTTCATGTGAGAGTCCATTGGAGTTTCTTGACAAGGGCTTCCAACTCTATTTATTCCAACTCCTCATTTTTCCTTTGTTTTCCAAGGCTGGACTAGTTGGCTGGGAAATGTGGCTGATATTCAGGTGAGGGTCCAGTGACCCTGCTTGGCACTCCTTTAACGAATGAGCACAACCATCAACAAGCCCAATTATGGCTGTTTAGCGATCAGGCTCAGCCGAAGTCATAATGATGGTAGTTATTTCATGCAGAAGGGACTGCTGTATAGCATCATCTTATTAAAAGGACCTGGAATTTAAAAAGATTTGGTATCTCCTAGCACTTTTAAAAAATATATATTTTATTATTTTTATTTTATGTGTATGAGTGTATTGCCTGCATGTGTGTAAGTGCACCCATGTTGTGTAATGTCCACAGAGGTCAGAAGAAGGCATTGAATTCTCTGGAACTGGAGTTACAGACAGTTGTTAGCCACCGTGTGGGTGCTGGGAATCAAACCTGGGTCCCCTACAAGAGCACTATAGTGCTTACAAGAGTAACCCCTGAGCCACCTCCAGCCCCTCCTAGCACTTTCCTAATGTGACCACTTATTGGTTTTTTTGTCATAAAATAACAGATTTATAGCTAATAAGCTTAGACACATTGTAGTTATTGCTGCCTTGCAAATTGTCATATTAGAATCAGACATTGGAATTCTCTAATTAGACAGTAGAAATCTCCCAGTTCCTTTGTTTTATAGCCTCATTACTACCTGTTACAAAAAATGCTTCAGCTGTGTGTTACCTGTCCCAGAGTGGAAACTTCTTTCTCCAAGAAATTTTGATGACTTTTACTAGAAGATTATGCATAGTGATCATAATCTTGAAACTAAAGATGCTTATTTGGTGCTAAGGATGTGCTTGAGATTTATCAATTTGAATTAGTCTTTTCAGGTATGGAAACAAAGTTTCAAACCTCTTTTATTTCATAGTTTTTCAAGGATTTTGCTTTTTAGACTTTCTGTTCTCTTGATTTCATTTCCATTCTTAGCGACTGCGACCACACTGTCCCGTGTCTTTCTTGCTTACCATTTATTCTTGTAACTTCTGTTTCTGTTCTTCTCAGTTTTGTTATTTTTACACTTGTGAATATTGGGGACAGAGATAGCAATAAACTTGTCAGAAGTATAATGTGAAGTCTAGTTATTGCCCACACATATCCTGTCATGCCTACCCACACCACTTAGGAAAATATGTCAATGGATTTTCGCTGGTTGGTTATCATCCTATTTCTTCTGAACATTGGGATGACGTTTTAGTCCTAAAATTTATTTATATGTATTTAAATCAATATAAAATACTCTAATGAATACCTTTGTATTTTTTGGCTTAAAAGGGATTTGTGAGGGCTGGAGAGATGGTTTAGAGGTTAAGAGCACTGACTGCTCTTGCAGAGGACCAGGGTTTGATTCCTAGCACCCACAGGGCAGCTAACAACTATCCTTAACTACAGTTACAGGGGAATACAATGCCCTCTTCTGACCTCCAAGGGCATTGAATGACACAGGTGTACTTATATACATGCAGGCAACACACGTATACACATAAAAGTAAAAATAAATAAATAAATAAATAAATTTTAAAAGGGGGGAGTTGTGGTACTTACAATATTTGAATCATCTCCAAAATGTATTTTGTAAGTTTCTTTCTACTTTCTTTATTGAAAATATAATATTTTTAATTCTTTGAGAATTTTGCATATACATGCAAAATAGTTTGATCATATTCATTTCCACTCCTCCTCTTAATTCCTCTCAGGTCACTCCTCATGTCATTATTATTATTATTATTATTATTATCATTATTAAACAGAAAACCCCTGGAGTGGATACTTCCAGCCAAATGGCAGGCTACAGAGTCAAGGCACATAAATCAGTGTCTTCCTATAAAGCAGTAACAAGCATACTGAGGAACACAGAACTGGAAATGCTACACGGAGTGATAACTAAGGCCCCAAAGGACAAATACATGCTTTCTCTCACATAAACAAGAATTTTTAGATTTTTGTGTTTAACTTGGAAAATCTGTAGAGAACAGCAAGCTAGAAAGGGGCCACGCTGGGAGGCAGGGGCACTGAGGGGAGCAGGTAGCAGAGCAAAGGCAAAATGAAAGTGGGGGGCTACTAAGGTGGTAAGATTTAAACAGAGAAGACAGGGGGCATGAGCGGGGAGAAAGTATGTGTGGGGTGGGTGTCTGAAAAGAGGGTATAAGAAGTCATATACTTAATACATTGTGAAAAAGGATTTGAATGGAGGTAGCCTACATGGCTGGATAATGCTAATCCCAGAAGCCATGCTGTAGGAGACCTCCCTTTGAGTCAATCAGGAAGCCCCCAAACAACACAGGTTATTACCATTGTCTTGGTTGCCCATCAGAGCTAGATGGTGCTACCCAATTGCTGGAGAACTGGAAGTGGAAAGAGGCAGCGGAAGGGTTCAAGCAGGTAGCGGAGTGATGGGGATGGGAAAATGAGGGGCCAAGGGAAGACTTGACCAAAGTGAAGTGTGCAAAAAGAAGCTACCTGGGAGCCTGTGATCTTGCAATCCAGTGACACGAGTGGATAGTAGAACACATGTGATATCCAAGAGCAGAGGGGGAATGCTGGGGGGCTAAACTTTTAAGCAGGGCTGGGGATGAGGGATAGGAGAAAGAGGGATGGGGCTGGGCTACCTGAAGCAAGAATGCATGAGGAAGCCTTGTAAAATACCACTAGTTTGTAAGATCATTTAAAATAAACTTTTTAAAAAGGAGTTTGAACCAAAGTACCCCACATTAGTAAATAATGCTCCTGTCAGAACACGTGGGATGAAAATCTCAGGGCCAAGCACAGGTTACCTCCCTACAAGTTATTGGTAGGAGAGGCCCCAGGGGCACGCAAAATAATTCAGGCTGTTGCCATTGCTCTTGGTTGCACATGATAATTAGATTGTAAGAGCCTATTGACGACATCACACACTTTAGTTGCAGGATACATGCAAGTCAGTCTTGAACTGACTGGGAAACCCCCCCTGCTGGCTAGCTTTCATAGTGCTAGGGGCTATGCCAAGGGAGAAAAAACATCAGTGTCATACCTAGCATTAACCTCTCAATATTACAACACTCACCTGCTGGGCAAGATGTGCCCACCGATGGAATGTTTGTAGACCTGTTTTTGGAGTTAACCAACTCTTCTTTTGATTGGATTTGAGGCATGCACAGGAGGGAATTCATGTCTGGTATTGTCTATATGGTCAAAACCCACAGCCAAGGAAGCCATAGGCCCTAGGGAATAAATACTGATCTTGTTTTTCTAGTGGTCATGTTAAAATATTTATGTTTATAACCACAGACAAGGGCTATTCTCAGCCTTGGTCAGAGACGCTTTTTTAGCAATGAAGACTGGTGAATTCCAAGACCTGCGGACGTGCAAGGTACAGAGTATAAGCAACTGTGAGTGCTCAGCCCTGAAGAGGACATCTATACCACCCCTCTGAGGCTGAGGAAGCATCACAGAAGAGAGGCTGGGCAGAAGATAAGAGTTAGACGAGAGAGAAGATGACTGTGGAATGCCACCTTCTGCACATGGCATAACAGGACCACTGAATCCTGAACCCTCAACAGATGAGGGTGCCTGCATGCATTGGGCCTGCACAAGACTGGGCCTGTCAACAGTCAGTCAGAGGTGGGGGAGGGGCTTATGGAGCCTATGCCTCTCTGGGTAACTATTGGTTATTAATGGATGACGGGGGAGGGGAAGTCACTGTCTCCTTAGGTTGCGGAGCACTGATGGGTCCACCACGCTATTTCCACACCCATGCTCATGCAGACAACCCTGGATATGCTCAGTGGGTCACAAAACAAAACAAAGTGACATGTATATAGGAAAGGTGCTTGTGAGGGTGATGTGGGGTGGATGGAAGTGGGAGGAAAATAGAAAGGGTTAGGATGAGTGTCATCAAAATGCATTATTCACAGGTATGAGATTATCAAAGAGCAAGTTAAAGTTTAAAATACTAAATACCACCGGGCGTGGTGGCGCACACCTTTAATCCCAGCACTCGGGAGGCAGAGGCAGGAGGATCTCTGTGAGTTCAAGGCCAGCCTGGTCTACATAGTGAGTTCCAGGACAGCTGGGGCTACAGGGAGACCCTGTCTCAAAAACACACACACAAAAAAAATCCTAAATATCCTGCCTTTGTAAAGTAATCATTAATATGAACAGATGGCAGGAGCCAAAGGCAGAGCTCAATTTGATTGAGGGCTCCTGATGATAGGGACATGTTTCTTCAAACTTCATTAAGTTCAAGAAAAGGTGAACAGTTCTTATTAACTTCATTTTCCCATGCCATTGCTTGTTAACCCATAACATCCATCATTCTTACATAAGATCACGGGCCTCCAGATCCTCCAAACAGATCAGGCCACATTCCCTGCGGCCTCTTTATCCTTACCTGCTGGGAGGAGTTGACAGGCAGCAGCTGTGACCTGTAGTCCTTCTCCCTTCTCTCTGGCATTCAGAAATCAGAGACAACCTGACCTTGTACTATGGGCGTCTTATTAAATAAGCCTGCCACTTCTTGGCCTGTGACCTTCCTCCTCCCTCAGAAACCTTTAAGATGGGTAGGTAAGCCCAGTTTGTCTTGTGGAATTAAAGGCTTCCCATCTCCCTCCTATAACCCTGTCATGGTGTCTGTAGCTTTAATAAGCCCCTTGAAAAACATCTCTTTTAAAGGACAATTTGTGGCAGCCCCTCATTTCTGAAGATTCAATCCTATTCTTCCCAATTTATAGACTATTTTGGCACCAGTATCTGGTTGTTGGGTGAGCTGACACAAATGACCTTCTGAGACATTTTACACTTGCCACTGGGCTCCCCATGCCGACCTCCTGAGCTTATGCTCTTCCTGCCTGTTCTTTCCCACTGGATCTGTTGCAGTCCTATGGGCTGCCATCCTCACTAGAGCTACTACCCCTGCCCCCAGCAAGCTTTCTGCCCTCTTACCTGTCTCCCATCCTCACAGGGACTTCTTCCCCACCAGGCTCCTGCTCTGGCACATGGTATGTGTACAATTTCTCTGGAACTCTGGTCTGTCTGCTGACTGTTCTGAGCATTCTTTCACTGGATCAGGGACCCCTCAAGCTTGAGTCTGTTCCCTTTGCTCAAGCGTATAGTCTTTGGGATGCCTTTTCCTGACTTCACCTCTCCATAGCCTGGCCACGTCCCAGGAAAGTAAACTGGCAAATAGGAAGACACTTGACTCTCTCATTCCCTTTAGCCATCCAGTGCCTTAACTGCAGTAATGGCATTCAATGGCTTTGAACTGACACCTTCACAACTGCATTCATCCCAATGACAAGAAGTCCCAGCTCCCTATATTCAAATGTTTTTGTCTGTTTCCTTGCCCCTTTGGCTGTCCCCAACCCTGATGCCTGTGGCAGCCTACCAACTGGCCCTAAAAGCTAGACTTCCTTTTGGCTCCTCCATAAGGATAAAGGACTACTTGTCTTCCTTCTGAGATCTTTTCTCACTTTGTAGAAACTCCCTGGTCCTCACTCCTCTCGCTTCCCTTTATCCTGTCCAAGGTGGCATCTGTTCTCACTGTACCATATGTTAGCAACTTCTAATTTTCACTTTGGATCCTTTTCCCTTAACAACAACATTGGTGGGCTCTTTTCCCAAGGGCAGAAAAAAAGAACAGAGAGAGAAAAAGAGAGACAGAGACAGCGAGCGGAGGGAGGGAGGAAGGGAGGAAAAGAAAAAGGGCAGAAGTGTCACAGAGCCACAGCGTAGCTTCTTTCAGAGGAGAAAAACAATGTGGCCCAGAGTTCCTGTCCTGAGCTACCCACGGCTCCTTCTCCCAGCAGAATAACGAACAAGCAAAGCCAGAGCTGATAGCGCCCCCACTGAACTCACACTCTCTCACAGGTCAATTGTGGTCAATCTCAGTCTGTGAAAATCCTTCAAAGTTGGTGCAGTTTGACCTACTGGACTCACTGCACTAGTTAAGGCCCACAGTGTCAGAGTTCAACCTCATACTCCTGCCTAGGGCATACGCATTTTTTTGTTCGTTTGTTTGATATTTTTTTAATATTATGTGTATAAGTGTTTTGCCTGCATCTTTGTAAATGTACTTGTGCGTGCAATGCCTGCAGAGGTCAGAAGAGGGTGTTGGATCCCCTGGAACTACAGTTACAGCCAGTTCTTAGCTTCCATGTGGGTACTGGGACCCAAACCTGGGTCCTCTGCAAAAGTAGTCAGTGTTCTTAACCACTGAGCCATCTCTCCAGCACTTCCTCTAGTAATTATTTAGGCTAAATCCCCTATTTCCAATCTTATATATAATTGGTCATACATATGATTAAAATCAGTTGCATTATGGTAGTGAATGTGCAGCAAAAAATCATTAGTCTAATCTGTCAATCAAAATTGAAAACCACCCAAATTATACCCCTTAGTAAGCAGCCCTTGAATATTGTCAGTTATATGGCCCAGTGTCAATCTTGACAGTGTATAAATTTTTCATCTCTTATTATCACTTTGTTCCAAATTGAATTCTCTTGCTTCCTTTGTATGTCTCTGTGACTACTAATGTCCAGTTCTTTAGATAAAAGGATAAGAACTTGGAAACGCCTGATCCAGAACCCCACCT
>NW_008330926.1:5130450-5172281 GCF_000622305.1 Nannospalax galili | reverse complement strand
AGGTCTTTGATCCATTTGGAGTTGACTTTTGTGCAGGGTGAAAGATAAGAGCCCAATCTCATTCTTCTACAGGTGGAAATCCAGTTTTACCAGCACTATTTGTTGAAGATGCTGTCTTTCCTCCACTATGTGTTCCTGGCACTTTTGTCAAATATCAGCTGGCTGAAATCTCATGTACTCATGTTTGGGTCTTCTATCGTGTTCCATTGATCTATGTGTCTATTTTTGTGCCAGTACCATGCTGGTTTTATGACTATAACTCTGTAATATAATCTGAGGTCTGGTATGGTGATCCACCCAGTATTATTCTTTTTGCCCAAAATTGCTTTGGCCATCTAGGGTCTTTTGTGATTCCAAATGAATTTTAGGATGACTTTTTCTAACTTTGTGAGCAATGTCATGGGTATTTTGATTGGGATTGCATTGAACGGATAGATTGCTTTTGGTAAGATGGTCATTTTCACATTAATTCTACCAATCCATGAGCGTTGTGGGGCTTTCCACTATCCTAGTGTCTTCCTCTATCTTTTTCTTTAAAGATTTAAATTTTTCATTGTAGAGATCTCTAATGTCTTTGGTTAGGTTTATTCCTAAATATTTTTTGAGGTTATTGAGAATCAGAGGGTTTCCGTGAATGCTTTTTCTGATTGCTTGTTATTGCTATATAGAAAGACTACTGATTTTTGTAAGCTGATTTTGTAACCTGCCACTTTACTGAAAGTATTAATCATTTCTAACAATTTTCTGGTGGACTTTTGGGGGTCTTATATATAATATACTATCATCTACAAATAGTGATAATTTGACATCTTCTTTTCCAATTAATTTCCTTCTCGTCTTATTGCTCTTGCAAGAGTTTCAAGCACTATATTGAAAAGAAATGGGAGATTGTGGGCAGTCCTGTCTAGTTCCTGATTTTAATGGGAATACTTCCAGTTTTTCTCTATTTAGAATGATGGCTATGGGGGCTGGAGAGATGGCTCAGGGGTTAAGAACACTGTTCTTGCAGAGGACCCGGGTTCAAATCCCAGCACTCACATGGCAGCTAACAACTGTCTATAACTCCATTTCCAGGGGATCTGACAGCCTCTTCTGTCCTCCGTGGTCATTGCATGACACAGGTGCATTTACATACATGCGGGCAATACATGCATACACATAAAATAAAAATAATAAATAAAATAGTCAAAAAGAGGGGGCTGGAGAGATGGCTCAGTGGTTAAGAACACTGTTCTTGCAGAAGACCCAGGTTCGAATCCCAGCACCCACATGGCAGCTAACAACTGTCTATAACTCCATTTCCAGGGGATCTGACAGCCTCTTCTGTCCTCCGTGGTCATTGCATGACACAGGTGCATTTACATACATGCGGGCAATACATGCATACACATAAAATAAAAATAATAAATAAAATATGTTTTTAAAAAAAATAGTTAAAAAGAGTGATGGCTATGGGTTTGTTGTATATAACCTTAATTATGTTGAGGTATGTTCCCCCAAGACCAAGTCCTTCTAGGACTTTTAATATGATTGCATGTTGGATTTTGTCAAAGGCCTTTTCTGCATCTTTTAGAGATGACCGTGTGATTTATATCTTTAAGTTCATTTGTATGTTTTGTTACATTTATTGACTAATGTATATTGAACCATCCCTGCATCTCTGGAATAAAGCCTACTTGATCGTCATGGATGATCTTTTCGATGTGTGTCTGAATGTGGTTCTTGAGTGCTGTGTATCATTACATCTATGTTCATTAAGGACATGGGTCTATAGTTTCCTTTTTTGTTGTGTTTTTACCTTGTTTGGGTATTAGAGTGATGCTGGCTTCATAGAAGGAGTTTGGGACTTCTCCCTCTGTTTCTATCTTTTTGAATAATTTAAGCAGTATTGGTTGTACATCTTTAAATGTCTGGTAGAAGTCTGCTGTGAATCCATCTAGGCCTGGGCTTTTTTTAGTTGGGAGGTTTTGTAACACTGTTTCAGTTTCCTTATTTGTTATGGATCTGTTTAAGTTGTTGATCTCTTCTTAGTTTAACTTTGGTAGTTCCCATGATTTTAGATATTTTAGTATAGATTTTTAAAGTATTCCCTTACAATGGTCTGGATTTTTGAGGAGGGGGCGGTGTCTGCTGTGGTGCTTCCCCCTTTGTCTCTGATATTGTTAATTTGGATTTGCTCTTTCTTTCTTTTGGCTGACTGGGCTAAGGTTCTGTCTATCTTGTTTAACTTTTCAAAGAAGCAGCACTTAGATTCAGTGTTGTCTCTTTGTTCTGTACATTTAGTGTTTTTACTATGATGTGCCATGGGGAGTTTCTGTTCTGGTCCTGTCTAATTGGTGTTCTATGTCCTTCTTGACTCTGTATGGGTAAGTCTTTCCTTAATTTAGAAAACTTTTCTTCTATAATCCTGTTGAAGATCTGGTCAATACCATTGACCTGAGATTCTTCTCCTTCCTGTGTGCCTGTGATATGGAGATTTGGTCTTTTCATGTTGTCCCACATCTCTTGCATATTCCATTCCTGCATTTTGTTTTGTTTTGTTTTTAATTTTACCTAGTCTTTGCTTAAGGACTCCAGATCTTCAACTTTGTCTTCCAGTCTTGATATTCCTCTTTCCATTTCATTCTACCTGTGAGGGTTTCTCTTGTTGTTTCCAATTGGCTTAGTGAGTTTTTCAATTGCATGTTTATTTCGGTTTGGGTTTTTGTCAATATTTATGTCTCTTTTGTGAATTCACTTTTCAAGTCATGAATTGTTTTTGATATTTCATTCGTCTGCATGTTTGTATGTTCTAGAGCTTCTGGCACAAGTTTATACCTATCCTGTTTGAGCTCTTTGAGTTGTCTGTTTTTTCTTTAAGGTCATCGATCATGTTTATGATTGTTCTTTTAACTTCTGTGTGCTAGGGTTCTTCAGGGTGGTTCTCGTAGTGCACTGCTGTAGGACTAGTGGGTTTTGCTGGGGGCATATCTCTTCGTTTTTCTTATTATGTGTGGTTTTGCCCTGCTGTTTGGGCGTATGTGTGGTCTTTGTTGTCCTGTGTCTGGTAGGAACTTTCATTCTGCTTTTGTTTAATTGAATTTTGGTTCTGTTTATAATCTTCATGTAGCTTGGTTGCTTTTTGTTCCAGTGTAAAAAGTAAATTGGTATATGTTTCAGGTTCTTGCAAGGTAGTAGGATGGTCTGGGAAGTTGGTGGGGCTGGTCTGTGTCAGGCATATCAGGGGCCAGAAGAAGATGGGGGTGGGGAACCATCTGAGGTGAGACTTATCAATCTATGCTAGGGGGTTTAGCTAGTCCAGGTTTGGAAGCTAGTTCAGAGATGTGAGGCAAAGGCATTGGAGCAGGACAGCATTTTTTCTTTTGAGAATTTCATTCATGAGTATCATCTTCGAATTATTTCTATCCCTCCCAGGCTCCTACCAACTCCTCCCAGGTCCCTGCCCCCAACTCTGTCTCAATTTCTTATCCTCTTCTTTGATTATTATTGTTACATATATATACATAAATTTATAAATATTCACATATATATTGCACTTTCACTGAATCCATTAACTTGTGCTCATGTATACCTGTGTTTAGACTGTTCATTTGGGATTAAACAGCTCTAATCTAATGAAGGAACTAGTCCCTGGAGGAAACTGATTCTCCCTCCGTCCCTCAACATCCATTGACTGCCTGTAGCTCTTCATCTAGAGGTGGGACCCCATGACATTTCCCCCATCCACCCTGGCATGTCAATTGGTTTTGTCATTATGCAGACCTCGTTAACTACCATACTGTGGAGACTTCGCTGGTACAGCCTCCCTATCATGTCTAGAATGCATTAACTAGCAGCAGAGTCCTTCTGACTCTAACATTCTTTTCTTTCTGATTGGATAGGCCCATTCCACTGAAGGAAAGTCATGCTTGGTACTGTAAACCTTGGCCAAGAACTATGGCTGGGCATGTCACAGACCCCAGGGGAGAACTTACTACTTCTATTTTGCTGAATGCACATAGTATCAAACTGCCATCTAAATACTTATCTTTATGCCCATAGATTAGTGCAGCTTCTCATCAAAGAAGCTTCTTTTTACAGTAGTTGAGACTTCAACTGGCCAAAGTGCAGAGAGTACATGATTATGGAATGCTCAGACCTGCATGAGAACTATTTCACAGATCCACACACACATAGACATGAGGCTCAGGGAACATTCCAGAAGACGGGGCAGAAAGATTATAAGAAGGAGAGGTATTTGAACACTGCATCAAATGGATTTCATTTGGTATCTATGATAGTCTTTATTGTAAAATTGAGTAGATTTAGAATAACTGAACACACAAGTCCCTGGGCATGTCTGTGAGGGATTATCTAGATTAGGTTAATTACGGCGGGAAGATACACCCTAAGTTTGGACAGTACATGGGCTGGGATAAAGGACTGAATAAAAAGGAGAAAGATAGCTAATCACTAGTGTTCACTGGGTTCAGGTTCCTGACTATGGGAACGAGGTGACCAAATGTTCCATTTCCCGCTGCCCTGTCTCCTTGACATGATGGAGCTATGAGCTAAAATAAACCCTTCCTTACTTAAGTTGCTATTTTATCACTGCAATGGGGAAAGTAATTGATATGGTATCTAATTTAATCCTTAAAAAATTAAAATAGTTGGAGCTGGAGACATGGCACAGCAGTTAAGAGCACTGCCTGCTCTTGCAGAGGACCTGGGTTTGATTCCCAGCACCCACATGGCAGATAATGACCATCTCTAACTCTGGCTCCAGAGCATCCCGACACCCTCTTTTGGCCTCCGTACACTTGGTGCCCTTATATACATGCAAGCAAAACACTCATACACATAAAAATACATTTAAAAAATAACAACGAAAAATCTAGAGGCTGGAGAGGGGGCTCTGTGGTTAAGAACGCTGGCTGATCTTGCAGAGGACCCGAGTTCAGTTCCCAGCACACATATGTTGGCCAACAACTGAGCATAATTCCAGTTCCAAGGGATCCAATGCCTTTTTCTGACCTCTGCAGACATTTCACAACATGGCTTCACTTATATACATGCAGGCAGTACACTCATACGCATAAAAGATAAATGATAAAAATATTTTAATTAAAATGTTGGTATCATCCTCATTTCATGAAAGCAAATAATACTCAAGTACTAACTTGTCCAGAACCACTCAACTAGCAGGACACTGATTTGAATGGAGAGCAGTGTTCCAAATGATAAAGCTACACTGTCCTCAAGCAAAGGGAGAGCACTGGGAGCATTTCTATGCCACCCTAAGGATACTTGTTTACCACCTAACCAAAGCACTTATGATAAGAGGAGAAGAGCATCCCCCGTGCTGGGAGACACAGAACAGGGAAGGTAAGAAGCCAGGGCAGTATCTTCACATGGTCTCAGGATACCAACAAGAAGCGTAACCACTAACAGTGACATAACTGTGCCCACTCTGCAGAAGAGACACTCAGGACTACATTGTACCCTGTCTGCCCCCCTACTGACAATGTGCCATCTGGGGGCCAACGCCTGTCTCGGGCTTCTCAGGATCGCCTGCTCAAGTGCTCAATAACATATGATGTAAGTAATGTCTGTGTCTAGCCAGCCCTCATAACAACCACCTTCTGCAACCCCAGGGAACTGCTGGTCACCTGTAGGAGTTCTGGTTCATATTAAGCCTACCAGATTAGGCCAATGAACGTTTCTAAAGTCCTTTAGTTCAGCTATGAATGAGCCCTGTGTAGATAATTTCATTTCTAGTGCTACAGTTTTGTATTTAGACCTCACAAAAATCTCTGTAAGACAAATATCCGAGCCCAGTTTTTTTTATAGATGAGAATACTTGGGCTCAGAGACATTGAATGACAGGTAGAGGCAGGCTTAGGCTTCATCCTCTGCACTAGTGGAAAATCAGAGGTGTGTAAAGTCATAGACTTCTTCTAAGAGCACCGAGGAATGTTCAGTTAATCTCTCCTCTAAAATGAATGAGGATGATGACCAGCAGTTATCACTTTCTGTCAGATGCTGTGGTCCAAGTGTTGTGTGAGAACTCTCCAGACATTTTAATAAGACTCAAACTCACCTGTGCGACCATGTCTAATAATTTAAGTCACATTCCCAAAATTCCCAAATGAGTAGTGACAGACACTGCCCCTCCTAGTCAGACCTGTCAGACTCCAGGGCCTCTGCCCAGTGCCCCAGTTCTGCCTTTGTTTACAGTAGTGGAGATTCTCAACATGGGACCAAGGGCTCAAGTAGAGGGTCATTTCAGTGCCCCACAGGTCCAGAAACCTTTTCTGCTTCTACAGACAGAAATGAGTTGATTATTCATTCTTAGTATAAAATACGAACTCCCTGTGATGTCAACCAAATCCACTTTCCCCAGTTAAGAAACTAGGCCATATGTATTGAGATATTATAGATATAAAGAACCTTCCATCTCTGTCCCTATTTCCTATTGGCAATTTGGGTGACCCTTTCAGAGGATGGCGGTGATTAGAATGGGAGGTAGGAGTTGACTAGGCAATTAGGATAAAAAGACCCCAAAGAAAAGTAGCCAGTTTCTTGGCTAAAAGTCAAAATGTCCTTGGGGACTGTTAGCACCATACTTTGTTCCAAAGGCCAAAAATGTCAAAAGCATTTGGGAGCTTGTATCTAATCCTTAAAAGATTTTAGGGTTACCACTTCAGAGGGGGGAATGTTAGAGTAGCCAAAAGCCCCATAAAAATAAATAAATGAAAGAATGAATAAAGAAAAGAAAAATAGTTCCAGGGGATCTGACACCCTCTTCTCTCCTCCTTGGGCACTGTATGCCATGGGAGCACTTATACACATGCAAGCAAAACAGACTAAAATTAAAAAAAAAAAAAAAAAAGAACCTTCCAGAATTTTGATACTACAGTCAGCATCTCCAAATGGAAACTTTTAGCACCACAGCTTACAATTTGAGCCTATGGAAGCTGCCTGGATAAGCAAAGGAAACTTCTTATCAAATAACATTCAGGATCCCATTCATTCAGGAAAACTGTGCCCCTCCCCCAGCAAATGAATCCATCATGATGAGGCAGGGCCCTAATACAAGATGTAGGGAACTGTTCAGTCTCTTCATTAGTCAAATGAGAGGCAAGGACCAACTTGTCCAAGATGGAAGCCCTGTCAGCTGGCCTCCCAGAAAAGGGTCTGCCTTCTGAAAACTTCGGGAAGCCACTGTCAGTCCTGGTCAAAAGAAAATTTGAATCCTGGCTACCTAATCCTGCTGCCTCTCCTACTATGAGTGCTAATGTCACAAGGTATGCCCCAAGTTTGTCACTTTAGTTGGCCATCCTTCTAAACCTCTAAGGAATGTTCAGTGAACCTCTTCTCTGAAACGCATGATGATGACCAGCAGTTATCACTTACTGGTCAGATCCTATGGTCCAAGTATTGTGAGAAGACTCCCCAGACATTTCAGTAAGAATCAGACTGATCTGTGAGACCACATGTCTAAGAGTTTAAGTCACATTCCCAAATGTTCAAATGACTAGAGACAGACTACACTGATTTATACCTGTGAGACTCCAGGGCCTCTGCCTGATACCCTAATTTTGCTTTTGTTTATGATAATAGAGACTCTCAACATGGACCCAAGAGATAAAGTACAGGATCACTTCAGTACCCCCCACAGATCCAGGATTTTTTTCTGCTTTTAGAGGTAGAAATGAATTACTTACTCATGATCAACCAAATAATCAGCTTCCTCCAGTTGAGGAACTGTGGAAAGGCATTTGAGGTAAAACACCACTCTATACTGCTTTGACACTACAGTCAACATTTCCAGATGAAAATTTTTAGCACCACAGCTTAAGATTTGAGTATATGGAGCCTTCTTGAATGAGCACAAGAAAGTTCTTATCAAATAATACATGGAGTCCATTCATTTGGGGAAACTGTGCCCCCTCCCCCAGCAAATGACCCATCACTATGGGGCAGGCACCTAATATAAGACACGTGTGGGAACTAATCTATCTTTTCCTTAACCATATGAGAGAAAAGGACCAACTTGGCCAAGATGGAAGCTGTGCCACCTGGCCTCACATTAAACTACTAAAACTACCGGAAGTCACTGTCAGTCCTGGTCAACAGGAGGTTTGAAGCCTCGTGACCTAATCCTTTAGATCACTCAACCATTCCCCAAGACATGCCCCAAGATTGTCCCATTATACACCTCAGCTCTGAGGAATGAATACAGAAATCTTGCAGGCAAAGGAACTGATGGTATCCCTCCCCAGCTGCAAACACTGAGCTGGTGGGACAGGCTGAGGCTTGACTCCCATTGCTCTGGGTCCTCTATACATGAAAAAAATATCCAAACAGCAGGCAAATGAGACTCAATAGCATTTCAGGGCTTGACAGAAAAGGAGGAAGTTGAATGTATAGCACTAAATTCAAAACCTAGCCAGGGGTGATTGTACATGCCTTTAATCCCAGCACTCGGGAGGCAGAGGCAGGCGGACTTCTGTGACTGTGAGTTCAAGGCCAGCCTGGTCCATAACGAGTTCCAGGCCAGCTGGGGCTACAGGGAGACCCTTTCTCAAAAAGACCAAGAAAAAAAAAAGAAGGAAGGAAGGAAGGAGGGAGGGAGGGAGGGAGGGAAAAGAAAGAAAGAAAGAAAGAAAGAAAGAAAGAAAGAAAGAAAGAAAGAAAGAAAGAAAGAAAGAAAGAAAGAAAGAAAGACCAACAGCACAGACATGAAGGTAAAGACGTGCCAGGGCCTAATTCATTTAGAAACATGGTAAAGAGAGAAAGGTTTCTTGTTCAGAGGACTGCTTAAAGAGGGGAACTCTCCCTACCATGTTCATATTTTAACCTGATGGAGTCCAGTCCCTGAAGGCAAACAGCATCTGAAGAACATACCCATGTGCAGAAATAACTGAAGACCCTTGCTGTCCCAGCGCAGCAGGTCAAAGCCAGTCATTTCTTCCTTCAGTGAGTGGTGGATTCTCCGTCAGCCTTGGCTTCAGGCCCTGCCTCTCTCCCAGCAGGTGTCTCCTCCAGCCTTTGCTGTCCCTGGCTCTAGCTGGTACTCCTTCCCTGGGAATTGAGCACTCAGGCGCTGACTAAAAAAAACAGCTGGAAATCCCTAACAACAGATGGAGAACAGCAACCTAGAGAAATTCAGATGAAATCAGACCAAGGCTGAGCGTACCTGCCCTCTGAATAAGCCAGGTTTCTCTTCCTGGGACAGGTCCTTCCTAATGCAATCCTCAATAAATCCCATCATCCTATGTGCCAAGGTGTCTGTGGTCTGTGTCCCTGTCATACAGAACTCTCTAACTGTGACTGTGGAGACAGGTCTGCTCCAAGAATCTGAAGGCTGTGGATTCAGGTCCCTCAGCTGTTATTGCCTCTGAACCCCTTCCACTAGGGTCCTCTGCAGGGATAGGATGGAGGGAAAGAAGCAGAAAACTCTACATAGGAGGCAGCTCACTATGTGACATCACCAGAACTTGTGTCCACTTATCCTATACGCCATCCAAACATCAAACTGCTTTCTAAAAAAGGCTCTCTGCCTCCTCACCCACTCTGGACAGTGTTGCTTGGACTCTAGCTCTGTCCCTACATCTCTCTGCACTTCTTTGGAGAGGTTTACACATAAAATTTTCCAGCATTACTCTGTCAAAGGCATCAAGTTGCATGCAGACACTCAAAGTGGAAATTCACAGACCAGAGGATCTAAGACTCCGCTCACTTGAGAGGACACTGAGCAGTCACTGTGCTCTATTCACTGACAGGCCCCAGCAAACTCCAGAGTAGGTCTCTTCCAGGTCCTGGAGCCTCAAATCCTGGTGTCCTCAGCAGGGGACGTACTTAAAGAGCTCCATCCTCCACAGGAGCAGAGAACCCTGGATGAAGACTTCATGGAAAGACAGATAGTGAGGGAAATGGGAGATGGTAGTTGGTGACCGTGGCAGATACCACCTTATGCTTTTCTTAAACTCGTGGCAGTATCCTTATGCCTGAACTTTTATATACAACAAGCTGTCTCACCATCATGATTGGTAGTTAAACCCTAAAAACGGGACTGGCAAGTGAGCTTATCTTGGGAACAGCAATTCAGGGAGACTTAAACAGACCATCTCACCTTGAGGTCCAGACACAACACAGTGGACAAATGAAGCAATTCTCTACTGTATCCCACAGGCCCACATTGTGAGTCTTCACCACCAGAAACTCAGGCAGATCTGGGGTTCCAGGCAGAGGCCCCAGAATCTGAACAGTCTTCTAGTAGAGGCCAACTGTATCTCTTCTTTTTTGGGAACTTTGGCTAAGTGGCTTAATCTCTTGGATTTTAGGTCTCGCAGGTAACTGACTCCTAATAAAATGCCACAGAGTCCTCACACAATGCTTCAACCAGAGAATGCCATCGGTAAGTGGAAACAGCTGATTTCCACATTCTTCTAAAAGAAGAGGTTGGCTGAACATTCCTCTGAGATCTTTGAAGAGTTGTGGACTGAACTCAGTGACTTTCTACACTTTCAGATTTTTCAGTAGTTCAAGGAATGAAGCCCAAGCCCGCCTCTGCCGTCATTCAATGTCTCTGGTCCTCAGTAGTCTTGTCTGTAAGAAAAATAGGGCTAAGGGTATTTGTTTTATAGAACTAAGCACAAAACTGTGGCACTAGAAATGTAAATATCTGTGTGGGATTCACTCATAACTACTACTGAAGGGCTTTAGGAATTGTTTCATTTGTCTACTGTAGAAGGCCTAACATCAGCCCAGAGCTCCTTCAAGAGACAAGCAGTTCCCTGGGGTTGCAGAAGGTGGTTATAAAGAGGGTTGGCTAGACACAGGCATTACCTTCTTCATGTTACGGAACAACGGAGGTGTGAAGGCAGCCCAGAGAAGCCTGAGCCGGGTGCTAGCCCTCAGGAGGCACGCAGTGTGCCATGCAGCACAAAGTCGGGTTAACTGTCGGTGTGCCAGGGCCATTGCCCTTGGGAGCTGATGAGCAGTCTCCCTGTCTGTGTCCTGGGACCCCAATAAGATGCTGCCCTGGCTTCTTGTCCCCTCTTCTCTGGGTCTCTCAGCACGGGGTGAGAATTCTTTCCTCTTTTCAAAAGGGCTTTTGTTGGGTGACAAGCAAGTGTCCTTAAGGTACATAGTAGAAATGCTCCAGGTCTTCTTCCTTTGCCTAACATAGCATTGCCATTTGCTGCACGCCTCTGGAGCTGACAGATCTCCATTCAAATTGGTCACCTTCACTGGTTATGATTTGAGTTTTACGCACTTTTATGAAGTGATGATCGCATCAACCAGTCTTTAGACTCGTTTCTGAGGATTAAATTAGATACTGTATTAGTTCATTTTCATATTGCCTTGATAAAATTTTTGACAAAGCAATTTGAGGAAGGAAGGGTTTATTTTGCCTGAGTTCCATGGTGCAGTCCACCAGGTCGAGGAAAATATGAAGGCAGGGGCTTGAGATAGCTGGTCACCCGGTTTCCACCTTCAGGAAGCAAAGACTGATCAATGCTCTTCATCAGCTAGCTTTCTTCTTTTATTCAATGGAATGTACTGTCCCAACTCAACCTAATCTAGATAATCCTTCACAGGCATACCGAATTTGTGTGTTCAGTGATTCTAAATCAGTCACGTTGACAATAAAGATTATAATTAGCCATCATAAATACCACATGTGAAATATTTATCAAAGTGTTTATAGAATTAATGCTAAGTAATTTGTAGCTTTGATTTAATTTTATCTTACAATCTCATCATCATTTTAATGATAGTTAAACTCAACAGAAAACTTTCATTCATAAATAAATTCCCATTCCTTCAGAGCAATGATGCTGTTACTATGTCCTAGTATGATTTATTGTTTCATAAAGTGATTAGATACATAGCAAATGTTCAACAAATAAATTCCGTTGAATTAAAATTGACTTGTTTGGTGGTATTCCAATTGAATTTTTACAAATTTCTTACAATATTTTTGATCATATTTAGACACCCCCCCTCTGCACCCCCACTCAATACCCCCTACCTGATTTCATGTACTCTGTTTATAATACGCTAAGGCTTATCAAGTCAAACCTGTGTCTCCAAATGCCCTTCAGTGTGGGTCTATCTACTAGATCCTGGTCAGCCTATCCAGCATCACACCATTGAAAAAAATGATTCTTTCCCAGAAGCCACTGATTGCCAGTAGTTCCTGTTATGGCTGGGGCCTCCTAAGCACCTCCCTACTTCCATCCTGGGTTTCTGGCTAGTTTGAGCTTGCATGGATCTTGCATATGCTGTCACCATTGCTGTGAGTGCATATGACCAACTGCCCATCTGTCTGGAAAATTCTGTTTCCTTGTTATCCTCCACCACCTCTGGCTCTCATAATCTTCCCACCCCACTTTCTACAATGATCCCAGAGCCTTGGGAGGCAGAGGTTTTGATATAGGTGTCCTATTCAAGGCTAAGCTCTCTGCAGTCTCTTGTTCTCTTTTTGTTGACCAGTTATGGGTCTCTGTTAACCACCACCTGCTGTAAAGGAAGCTTCTCTGGTGAGAGTTGAGAAATGCATTATCTGTATGGGTATGAAAATGGGTCATTAGGAATCAGTTTAGTAGTATGTCTATTTAGCAGAATAACAGTAGTAGGTTCTCCCCAGTGGCCTGTGACCTATCTAGCCACAGGTTCCTAAACCTGATATCAGTGTCTGGTATGGGCTCGATCTTGTGAATAGCTTCATCGCTACTGGCTAGCTATCATGATGCTGGAAGGTGCTATTCATGCTACAGGAAGAGATAAGTAATCATCAACATTTCCCAGCTGTGAATCCTGCAATCTAAACAACTGTCCTAGCAAGATCTGCCCAAGTGTTATGGGACAGTATAATAGTGGCTTGGATGTTATGGGAGTAACCAGCCACTTTCTGATTCTTATACACTGATTTTGGTGATTCTTATACACTGGTTATTTTTTCCCATTATCTGACATACATAACTGCTGTTTGTAGACACTAAGATAATCTAGCTATTGCTGTCACTTCTGCCACTTATGCAGGGATGTTAATAGGATAAACTGGAGTTAGTGTTGGAGGAAATCACAGATCAGGGAACGTATAGCTCATCCTTTCATTTTGTCAGTGGGGATAGTGAAGGCTGATGGGGAAGTAACTTGCCCAAGTTAGGTAATGAATTGATGTTGGCCCTTATCCAGTCATCTAATTCTGCTCTGTACCTGTCGGGTCCACTTGGCATTGACTCTGGATTGACTGCTGTTCTTTGGCTCTGAGGGATTTTTTTTTTGTCTATTCCTCATCCTCTACAGGATGACCCTTGGTCCTTTTTTTCTTACAGCTGTAGCACCTACCCTGAAGGAATAGATGGTCTCCCATCATCGATAGTCTCTCCTGTTGCCCAGAACACCTGAGCCTCAGTGTTTAGGTACTTGAGTACTTGAGTTTAAAGGCAGAAATCCAACAATATCCCCTTGAATCACTTTGTCATATAGACAGAAAAACAGGCTAATGGGGCATTGTCTTGCTCAAGTTACTTGATTTCTCTAAGAATGTGCAGAGAGTGGTGGTTTTGAACTCACGATCTAGAGTCAGGTAGTCTGGTGGCATCTTAGCCCACTGACTACAATGTGGATCATCTTAGAGAAATCACAATGCTCTCTGCGCTTCAGTTTCCCCTCCGTGTAGAGGGAGTGGTTATTTTGTTCTGCTTTCTCATAAATTTGTTCAAGCCTTGAGGAGGCCTTGTCATCACAGAGTGACTAGTGGGAAGTGAGGCGACATTGGGGGTCTGTGTTGCTGCTTGTAGTGGTAGTTACTACTCCCATAGTCTTTGGAAGTACTCATGAGCTGTGAGAGATGAGGACATGTTGGTGACAGCTAATCCTGATTAAACTCTATGTAAAATACCTAGTTTCTGAGAATAGTTACAATAATTCATACATTTATGCTTTAAAAACTTTCTGTTATCTGGGCATAGTGGCACACACCTTTGATCCCAGCACTCAGAGGCAGAGGCAGGCAGATCTCTGTGAGTTCAGGGCCAACCTGAGTTCTAGGCCAGCTGGGGCTACAGAGAGACCCTGTCTCAAAAAGACAAAAAAAAAAAATCTTTGTTGTACCACTAGGTGCTTAATGTGTCTATTAAGACTTTTCTTAAGATATCCATATCAATCTCTTATGTGGTACTGTGACGTGTACTCTTGGATCCATTAGCAGGCATGCAGGTGCTCAAGCCAGGCAGTTTTGCTTGAATCAAGGAACAGGAGAGCTATAGTGATCCTATAGAGTGGAGTGAATGAGGACAGGGGTAATAAAGGCCTCCAGGAAGCAGGTGTGGGTGGCAGGGGCTAAGACCAGAGATGTCTGTGATTCTCCTATATTGCTTCCTAGAGACATGAGGGAACTTGAGAAGCCCAGAGGCTGTGGGCTCTGGGGTGAGTATGTCCTGGGTAGATGTTCTCATAGAACCAGCCCCAATAATCTTCTGCAGAGACTGTTTCACAGTTATTCTGGGATTAAACCAAAGCCAAAATGTGGTCAAACTACCAGGAGCCATACCCTTGAAAAAAATTGACTCTTTCTTGCCCAGAAACCATCAACCCTCCATAACTTTTCAGTTACAAGGTGGGGTTCATGAACCCCTTCCCAATCCATGCTGGAATGTTGTCTGACTTGATTTTGTGTAGGTCTTCTGCAGGTAATCAGAGCTGCTGTGGAGACACTGTTTTGCTCCAGTCCTTCCCAACTTTTGATTCTTACAATCGTTCTGCTCCCTTATCTGTGAAGTTTCATGAGCCTTGGGGACAGGGTGTGATACAGTGTCCCGTTATGGCTAAGCACCCACCCCACAGTCACTTTGATCAATTGTGAGTTTCTGTGTTAACCACCTCCTGTACACAAAGAAACTTCTCTGATGAGGTCTGAAAGCTGCACTAATCTACATATAGAGAGATACAAATTTGTAAGGCAGTTTGATACTCTGTCCACTTAGCAAAACAGTAGTAGTAAGCTCATTCCTGGGGGCTGTGAGCTCCCCAATAACGGGTTTTTGACCAGATTTGTATGAGGCATCTGTTTTCTCCTGTGCTCCTGTGGAGTGGGCCTTAAATCCAATCAGAAAGCAGTTGGTTACCCCTATGACATTCATACCACTACTGTACCTATGCACATATCTTGCCCCACTGTTTATTATTGCAATTTACATGGTTCACAGATGGTCAAGTTTGTTGATGACTCCCCAACTCCCTACAGCACCTTCCAGTACTATGAGAGCTATCCAGCAGGGAAGATACTTCCTGATCAGTACCAACTTGATTTCTCCTTGTCCAGTGACCAATGTGTATGGTATGGTGTTTTCAGTAGTAAGGTTTTACCATAAAGTTTTGGTGGGTAACCAAAAGCAATGATAACAGCCTGTATCGTTGAGGGTTCTTGAGGACCTCTAACCAACAGCTTGATGGGAGGGAGCCCACATTTAGCACTGGGCTTTTTATTTGACAACCTATGGCTTCTGGGACGAGGATAATTCCCTGTGTAGGGTAACCGCAACTAAACTTTTATATGTTATCTCACCCTGACCTCTTCTCTGCCCGAGCTTTCCACCCTTCTCCCCACCTTAACCTTCTTCCCTGTTATTCCCCTTTCCCCTCATATCACCTAGGTTATACTAGCCTTCTTCCCTTAAGCTCTTTCTTCCCCTCCTCACTTGAAGACACTGAAGAAAGAATTTGAAGAAAATATCAGAAGATGGAAAGACCTCTGTGATGGCTAATCCTGGGTGTCAACTTGACTGGATCAGGGATTAACTGAAATGAGAGAGATCTTAATTGGATCATCTGAAGCTGGAAGACACACCCTAAATGTGGGTGTTACTTTCTGATGGCAGCCCGTATAAAAGGCCATGGCAGAGGAGAACACCTGGCTTCTTGCTGCTTGCCTTCTCTCTCGATGGTGAGTTCCTCTTGCTGCTGTAGACTGAAGACTAGCTGATCTTTTGGAATTTCTCAGACCTTCAGCACCGGATTGGGACTGCTGAGACATCCAGCCTGTGGACTGAGTGACTACGGATTCTCAGCCTCTCCAGTGTGGTGCAGCCATTGTTGGACTACTCGGACTCTATCCTGTGAGCTAAGCTGATAAATCTCTGTACATATATATTCATTCTACCGGTTCTGTTTCTTTGGAGAACCTTGACTAATACAACCTCCCATGTTCATGGATTGGTAGGATTACTATTGTGAAAATGGCCATCCTAGCAAAAGCAATCTCCAAATTCAGTGCAATCCCTACTAAAATTCCAATGCAATTCTTCACAGAAATTGAAAATATAGACACACACACACACACACACACACACACATCACCTGCTTACGGGCCTCGTGTCTCATACCCATCTGCCCCTCTTCTCCAGTCAGGGACCCGAGATTCCCACCATCAATCTCACCCACCTCTACCCCCTGCCTGAGGACCACATGTCTGGTACACACACACACACACACACACACACACACAGAGGCCTTCCTCTTCAGGTAGGAAAACTACTCCTGCTCCCATCCACTCCAGTTCACTGAGAACCTTGAGTCCCAACTACCGGCTGGTCCCTCCTCTTTGTTCATTTCCCTCAGAGTCCCAAGGATTGACTGTGAGAATCTTCCAACCCTGAAGAAGGTCTGCTCCTAGGCTCAGAAGCTTCACTTAACCCTATCTTAGCTAGAATCATTTCTGACAGCCCATTTGAACCTTAAACTGAATTTCCCCAAGACTGAACCCCAAACTCCATTCAGTTGATCTACAATCTGACAAGTTGAGGTAACAGAAAACAGAGATCCAAGTACCTACTCAACAAAGGGGAAACCAGACACTCATGCCAAGAAATACTACCAATGACCTAATTCCAGATGCCTAGGTCCCATTGTAAAATACAAACAACATATGTAACCAAAGCAAATGTCTTCCCCAAAAGTTAATACTTCCGTAGTAATATTCAACTTAGGCGATGCATGTGATGGCTAATCTTGATGGTCAACTTGACATACCTGGGGAGAGGAAGCCTCAATTGAAGATTTCCCTCCATCAGATTGGCCTGTGGACATGTCTAGGGCATTTCCTTGATTAAACATTGATGAAGGAAGACCCAGCCCACTGGGTTTGGCACCATCCCAGGGCAGGTGGGTCTGAGCTGTATAAGAAAGGCTGCTGAGCAAGCCAGAGGGAGCAAGCCAGCAATCAGCATTCCTCCATGGCCTCTGCTTCAGTTCCTGCTTCCAGGTTCCTGTCCTGAGTTCCCACCTTGGCTTACCCTGATGATGGACTATACGCTACAAGATGAAATAAACCCTTTCACCCTCAAGCTGCTTATGCCATGGCATCTAACACAGCATCAGAAGGAAAACTAAGACAATGTGCAAAACAAATATTTCAAAATAGCAAATATGTTCAACAGACTCAAAGAAGATAAGAATAAATGCCAGAATGAAGACTAAATTTACAAAACAAAAAAGAGAATATTGAAAGCTGCAAGATAGGAAGAACAAACCACATATAAAGTCGGGCTTATCAGAATAACAGCTGGTTTTCCAACAGAGATTGAAAGTCAGAAGGGCTTAGACCTACGTTCTACAAGTTATGAAAGACCACAGATGCGAACCCAGACAACTACACTCAGCAAAACTATCTCTCATAATCAAAGGAGAATGAAAAATGTTTCCATGATAAAAACATATTTAAGGAATTCATGACCATTAAACCAGCTCTACACAGGGTACCAGCAGGAATGCTTCAGTCTGAAGAGAAGGCTAAACACACACAAAACATTTAATCAACTGAGAGCTAAGAAAACACTGCAAAAGCAGCAAACGTTAGGAATTAATACACATAGTTCAATAATAGCTCTTAATATCAATGGTCTCAATATCCTGATAAAGAGACAGACTCATGAAGAGGACTAGGAAAAAAGGTTATACTTTTATTCTCTGTCATTCCACATTCCCAAGACTATCTGGGGTTGCACAGCTGCAGAGAGCCTGGTAAGTGTCTCTTGCTTTCCCTCTCCACCATCCCCCACACACATGAGGATACAGTCTAATCACCATCTAGTTTAGCAGACACCTGGCCCTCCACACTACTCCAGGATCCCATGGAGTTCAATCTGGAATCTCAGGTAGGGACCCCAGACCCAGGATACCTTCCAGCCAGCAACCCAACCCATGACTCAGATCCAGGGCTATGTGACATTCCCTGATCATGACTCCATGTAGGGACCCTCAGAGCCAAGCCACTACCTCACCAACCAAGACACTTCTGGGCCCCTGTGGTATTCTGTGCTGCTGATCCCAGATAATGACCCCATCCATTTCCAACTGAAGGCATCGTGGCACCCTGCACTCCACACCCACAGTGTACCACCCACTCACATTGTGACACCCCCCCAGACCCTGCCACCCGACAAATACTTGCAGGATTTGATAAGCCCCCTACAGACTTCAGAAGATCAATAGTGAAATCTCAAAGAAGGTTTGCTCCTAGGCTCAGAAGTTGTACCTATCCCTAGCTGAACTGATACTACTCCTGACAGCCCATTCACATAACACACAGTGGCCCAAGGCTGAACGCTGAGTACCACCACAACTTGATGGGGTAACAGCAAACAAAGATTCAAAAACCCACATAATGATCAGTTAGCCGTACCAAGAAACACCACCAAAGGCATAACTCCAGGTTCCTACATTCCATTGCAAAAATACATAATGCTTCCTGTGAAAGGCAACCTAACTAATGCACAAGGCAATTATTTCAAGATAGCAATTATAAATGTGTTCAAGGAACTCAAGGAGGATATGGACAAAAGACTGAATGAAGGCTAAGAAAGCACAAATAGTTGGAAGGAATATGTAAAACAAATATAGACATGAAATTAGAATTTAATAAAGAGATATGATCTCTGAATAAAAGATAAACTAGAATAAAATTCAAAATGAAAACTCAGGAAATCAAACAAAAAGCTTAGAGAAAAACCTCACCTATAGATTGGATCAAATGAAAGAGATAATAGAAGATCTTGAAGACAAGGTAGAGGGAATCAATCAAAGAGAGCCGGTGTTCACGATTCCATTTACCTAGATCCAGGGAGCTGTGGAAAAACCAAAATCAGTTTATCTACATGATTATAAAGATTCTACCCCACCACAAACCCTTTCATTAGCATCCACATAGACACCAGTTGCCCAAGCTTGCCCTTTCCAAGCCTTGATCGTCTTTCCATTAACTATTGCTCACATCAGACTCTTGGCTACACAGGCAAAGCAAGATAGAAACATACTGCTTGAAGTTCTGCCAACTAGGAGAGGAGAATTTGGAAAGGAAGAAATAAGGATGTCACTCGGGGGATGGTGGGAGCTAATTCAAGAAGATGCCAACGCACACAGTGCCACTGGAAAAGAGAGAAGTTCACTGACCTGCTGGGTTTGATGGGGGTAGATGGAAGTAAACTGGGACCAGCAAAATGTCTTTACTGCCATCTATGATATTTTACTAAGTTATATGGGAAAAGAATAGCCATAGAGGGTGTCTTATCAAATAGGTGGCAGGTTCAGAGGGTTGTTTGGGGATTTCAGTGTCACCTACCATGCATGGCTCGTGTGTGGTCCAGACTGAGTGAGTTTGCCCTCTCTAGAATGGATTAGAACAAACCTGTCATTTTCAACCTAAGCCTATATGGGAGACTGTGTTATTCTGGATCACTGACTAGCGGATCTTTAAGTACTAACTTACTAATCTGTTAGCACTAAAGTCCATGAAGAGCAAGCCTCAACTATTATTCTACCTGTCATCCTGGGAGTCCTCACACAGGCCCCTTTGTCAGGGGTCAGGCCTTGTCTTCCTCCTGGCTACCTCATATGGGTCGGGGTATACAGAGAAACACAGTACTTCAAACTCTGTCAGGGAAGTGGAAGTTGCTGCCCAAGAAGGCACAGAGCCAAATGGGGATAGTAATGCTATTAGGAAAGATGATAATAACAAAACAGTAACAGCCAGAAACAGCTGAGGGCTGACCATGCACTGGTCACTGGTTCTAACCCTCCATATAGGCTAAAGCAGTTAATCTCACAACTCCACATCCATAAAGGCAAGATGTTTAGAGATACGCTAAGAAGTCACTAAGTAGCATCTTTACAAGGCTGTAGAGGACTTAATCTGTCTCATGACCCTGAAACTGCCTTTCTCTAACAATCACTGATTTATTCTATTTAGATGGCCGGTGAAAGAATAATGTTTAAACAGCATGAATTTCTGAAAATATCAGTATCTCGGGCCTATAGTTTTTTGTGTGGAGCAAATAAGGACTTTAAGACATGGAGCTGGGTAAGGGGCTGAAAAGAGGCTAATCTCAAAACAGGAGGAAACAGTGACTCTTTGAGTCCCGTGTCCTCAAGGATGGTAGCCCTTTGTCTCAGATGTGGGAATCTAGACATCTCCTGTCTCGTTTTCCAGTTATGAGAAGCCCAGTATCTCCCTTTTCATCCACTTTCTGCCTTCCTCCATCTGCAGAGCAGAGGAGAGATCAGGAACACGGATGCCTGTCCTCCGTCTCCACAGTGAAGGGACTAAGCTTAGGAGGACCTCTGGGGGAAATAGTTTCTGAGAAGCTCGGTCCTGGAACCATGTCCTCCTATTGAATGGGGTAAAAAGAAATCCAGAATCTGTCCATGCTGCTCCACCCCTCAGGAACGGGGAGAATTCCTATACTAATTACACAAATAACTTGAGGTCAAGGGCTGTCAGAGGAATGGAGGTCACTGACCACTTTAAAAAGTATAAAACTTTTGCATTAAAATATGAGCACTTTAGCCAGGGAATGTAGCTCAGTACGTAGCATGTGTGAGGCTCTAGGTTCAATTTCCAGCAATGATTTTTTTAAACGAGAAGATCTTATGTTTATATGTATTAAAATAAGAACTACAAAACCATATAAAACCAACAAAACATGATTTAATCAAAACCTAACAAGACGATCTGTGCTGGGTAGCCTCAGTTGTCAACCTGACACACATGGGTAGAGGGAACGTCAAGTGAGGAATTTTCTCCATTGGATTGGCCTGTGGCCATGTCTGTGGGGCATCTTCTTGACTGTTGAGTGATGTCCACTGTGGGTGGTGCCACCCCTAGGCAGGTTGTTCTGTATTGTATAAAAGCAGACTGAGCACTGGTCAGGGAAGCAGGCCAGTAGGCAGTGTTCCTCCATGGTCTGTGCTCCAGGTTCCTGCCCTGAGTTCCTGCCTTGGCTTCCCTTGATGAACTGTGAGCTGTAAGCCAAATAAACCCTTTCCTCTCCACGTTGGTTTCGTCAGTGTTTTTACTACAGCAATAGAGTCACTAGAACACAGTCCCTACACTCTATTCCCTGTATTTTTCCTTCTTGCCTTCCTCTTACTCTCTCTTGCATTTTGCAGAACAACACCCAGGAAAAAAAAAAAAAAAACACTTCTCGTGCTTCCAACAAGCACGATGAAGAATGGGAGCGGGAAGGACTGCAGAACACCAAGGCTCAGGGCACTCAGTCAGCCAGCAGGTCCAGCCGAGCATAGGCAGGCCACAGATACTCAGCAACCTGTGTACACACAGCTCTGCCTTGGCCTTGGAAACACACACGGACCCAGCACTTGGGGTGCCCTGTGGATACAATGGCACAGGACTTAGAGACCTGGCATCCAATAGAGACAAGTCACCACAGCCAGCTCTGAGCTCCAACCAAGAAGCATCAGTACAGAGACAATAATGACCGATGGGACACTGTACCACAGGGCTTCCAAAGAGGATGATGAAACTTCAGAAAAGGACTGGGCTCTATACCCTTTAACTTATTTGTCCACTTCAACAAACATCTATAGCACCTACTAAATCTCAGACACAGCTCAGGAGCTGACATAGGCCATATAGCTGCTACCCTCATGAAATTCAGGAGAGACGAGAACAGACATGTCTGTCAGCCCTTAAACAGAGGGATCATTCAAATCCGTACAAGTGGATATGCATGCAAAATAGGGGTAGGCAGGGAGATTGAGCCTAGAGCCTCACACATGCTCACTGGACCACTGCCTGGGCCACAGATGAGCACTGGGGGCTGCCAAGCAGACCACAGGTGACTGTGCACCAGGTAGAGGACAAGTAACTAGGGAAAGAGAGGTATGAGAAGAGTCAGCCCATTACCTCACCCAGCTGGGCAGATGAGTGCCCAGGGGAGAGAAGCACAGGGAGAGAAGAGACTGCATTCACACTCAGAGGATTATGAGTGGAAGCTTGGGCAACAGTGGAAGATATCAGCAGGACAGGACATGATCATCCAGTCCTGGGAAAGAACTAGGTGAAGCTGTGAGGGGAGAGGACAGACGTACTAAGCTCTGGTGGGAGGTGAGAACAGAGACCCAGCAGGAGAAGAGCAGCCTCAGAAGGGGCTGGGCCTCCCTCAGTGCTTGAAGTGAGGCCACGTCTTGATGATGTTGTACAATGCCTGCCCAGGAGACAGAGTGTTGGTCACATCACTGTGACCCATCAGCAGGTAGTTGCGAGTCAAGTACCCCTTGACCATGGCACACTGGATCAGGTTCTGGGCTGCCTCCAAGGCAGCAGCATTGGGTGGAGAACCTGCAAAACACAGCCAGACCAGTGGTTGAAGAAGTCCTGGGTGACCAGGCCAGGGCAGAGCATGCTTCTAAACCCACCACCACTAAAATAGCATATTTGACTGTTGGCAGCCACTCTGAGGACAGACAGACACCAGGTCAAGACTTCACATGTCTCACTGACAAAATTCATCTGACTTCAAAGACTGAGTCTAGAATTATAAATACTTTTATTCTGAGGATTTTTATTTTGTTTTATTTTGGTGTTTTGTTTTGTTTTGTTTTGTTTTGAGATAGAGTCTCCATATAACTTCAGCTGGCCTAGACTTCACTATGGGAAAAAGGCTAGTCTTAATCTCACAGAGATCCACCCACCTCTGCCACCTGAGTGCTGGGATTAAAGGTGTGCGCCACCACAACGAGCCCAATTCTGGGGATTTCTAAAGGCTTTTTCTACTGCAGAAGTTTAGCCTGATTGTTCACTGCTGGAGGCAGTTTAGCGCCCTACAGGGCACTTGGCAATGTCTTCAAGTCTTCTTGCTTAATGAAAGTGGGAGAAGAAAGGACATGTATTGTCGAGAAGGCACAGGCAGTGTCAGCCATCCTCCAAAGTGCAGACCAATCAATCCACGGCAGGAGCCAATCTAAAATGCCAGGAGCACTAAGGTCCGGAGGCCTCGCTCTGACCACAGACGTGATGCTCAGGCTCACCTACTCTGCTCCCACCCAAAGTCCATTTTAATACCAGCCTCAGCCAGCAACAGTTTCAGGACCCTCCTTCTAGAAATTCAACAACAAAATTCTAGCTCTAGTCAGGAACTCTCAGCACAGTCGAGGCGCATCCCCACTGTTGTATGAGCTGACATGGTCTCACATTACCATGAGAACCAAGGTAGGACGCACCTGGGTACAAAGAGGAGCTGAAATTATACACAAGGAGCATTCCCTTACTTCACTAGGTCACTGTGAGAGAGAGGAAGACTTGTCTGCGGATGGAAACGGTAACTTTAGAGTGTATATTTTCTGGGCTTCACCACCAGCCATGTCAGCTTAGATTAACATCAATACAAAGCTCCTGCATGTGGGGCACTGAAGGATGCCTGAGGCTGGTGTCATTCTTGTCCAAATCAGTCATTCTCCCGCAAACATCATATAGAAGATCACAACTACCCAAAGCTTCAACTTACCAGAGAAGATGCCCATGAAGGAGATGCTCAAGGCAATGTCATTGTATCCAGTGGTGCGGGAGCCCTGGACACTCCAGCCCACCCCTTCATAAATACCACCATCCTGGCCCACAAGGAAGCTGGAGGAGAGGCAGAGATTAGCATGAAAGAGAGGCACTCTGGATCTACTCTCACCTTCCTTCACACACAGTTCTTGAATATATGTCTGAGAGATGCACATCCCTAAGTAACACGTCTACAGTGGAATCTCGACACCTAGGCTCATGGAACATAGCAGAGCAGGGGGTACAGAGCATACTAGTGCATCCCTCACCTCTCACCAGCAAAGCTCCCTCATACAACAGAGTGTGATGCACACAGAAGGCCACAACTGACTGAGTTTTAGAGAATAAGAGCCTGCGGAGTGCATGTCCCTGGACAGGACTCCTATATTAAACCTCACCCACCCACGGCTCAGGGACCGTTGCGGAAAAGGAGGTGGAAAGATTGTAAGAACAGGGTTGGTGCATGAACATAAGGAAATAGAGGCTTGCAGGCCACTGGGAACTTGTGCATATGAACTCACAACAACGGTGACAGCATGGACAAGACCCATGCCGACTCAATCGGACCAAAACCCAGCATAGAACGAGGGAAATGGGCAGCACGCATAGCCAAGGAACTATTGGCCACTGATTATTGCTGGGTGAGCAAGACTTACTTTTTAAGTTATTTTTCTTCCTTATTAAAGTCTTAGCCCACCTGTGTTCCACCTGGTGGCATCCCCAGAGCACAGCCTAGTGCTGGAATGTGTGAGAAGTGGCTGTTTAATGGTGAGTTCAGACCCTTTCCAGGTCAGGAAATGGCCAAAAAAGAGATAGAAGGATGATGGAAGGGGGTACAGCAGAAGTCAGAAGCCAGGAGGCCGTAACTGCCTTCTGGAGCCTGAGTGCGGAAAGGGAAGCCTTCAGCCTCGGCCGGAAATCTTCCGTATAGGATTTCCAAATTCATAGTCCACTGTAATTAAAGAAGCAACACTGGATTAGCCTGCATGTCAGGACCCAGCAAGCACTTGGTAGGTTCTAAAAGTTGACAAACATTGGAGGGTCTATTTTCTCCCATCTTGAAAGGGCTCACTAAAATGGGGCAGAGAAGAGGATCAGTCATTCCAGAAGCATAGACCAAGCCGTGGTAAACCCAACTGAGCAGGCACATTGCACACAGGTGCTAACTTGGGGACAGTGAAGACTAGAACCCAGCTCCACAAGTTAATCTGTGAATGTCCCTAAAATGCTGGCTCTTTCATTAATGTGCATAAATATGCCATATGGGATAGCAGTGGTCTGTCCTGAGGGAGGAGAAGGAAGAGAAAAGACGGAAGGAAAGGAGAGGAGGGGAGGGGAGGGGGAAAGGAGGGGGAGAAAATTTCCTCTCCTATTAGGTCAATGTGTTTTTTATCATAGAATCACAGACTTTGGCACTATAGAAATTGATGGGCACCATCCAATCTCTCCTTCATGTAGAAAAGACTTTCCCCTGAATGTGAAGTCTTAGATGCAGAGGACAGCCGCAATAGCATCAGAGGGAACAAGCCAAGCAGAGGCGCAAGGCCTCGGCCACAGTGTCAGGGGAGGCAGTTACACGAAAGCAGTGGCTGCCCCGGCAATCTCCACAGGTTCCACAGTCTGCACACTGTGGCTTCCTCTAATATCTTTTCAGCAGCCTTGGTATCTGTCATGTTCATAACCTACTTTTAGAGGGTTTATACTTTGAGGACACACTTAGGGATGTGACTGCCCCTTAGCTATCTCCTAAATAAGACCACCCAGGATTGGGTTAGAAACCAGTGTAAATACCTGAATGGCCTCTTATACGGTGAGAACTCAACTCAAAATTAGTTACCCTTCCCCCTTCCTTTCAGGATTTCAGCTTCTCTCTCAAGGGGAAGAAATCCCCCATCCTTAGATCCACTTACTTATATCCGATGTCACATGCATTCAGCTTGTCCATGAAGTAAGACTGGAGATCTCGGAGCAGCATACGGCACTCATCTGGCTTGCTGCAGGTTCTCCCACCAGTGTGGAGGATAATGGCATACTTCACAGGGAGTGTCATGTTGGAGCAGCGGGCCTCTCTGGCCTCCCAAGCAGATCGTGGGACAATGTGGGGGCAAGCTGTTATGGGCCAAAACAAAAATAAACAACAAAAAGAACCATTAAAGATTCATTGTATCAACCAGTGCCCATAATCTGACTAGTGAATCTGATGTAATCCTTGGATGCTGAGACCTCCCAGCCACCCTCAGACCTCCTTCTAACACTGACTGCTGTACTCTGGAATGTTCTTGACCCAACAGCAAAACATGAAAGTTTTATTTTGGAAGCATGTTTGAGAGACCGCTAAAATCTGTAAGATTCTGCTTGGGTAAAACAATCGTTAGTATGGACAGATGGCAGCAATCCCAAGGCAGAGACCAATCTGATTCAGGGCTTATGACAGGGACAAGTTTCTTCAAATTTCATTAAGCCTAAGAAGGCTAAGAGTCCTAATTAACGTTTGTTTCTGATACCTGACGGTCAAACCCGAAACAGCATCTACCTTGTTACCCGGATCTTGTAAAACTCTTCCTTTAAAATCAGTGTGATAACTTCAAATTTTCTTCAGCACTTAGTCCATCAGGTTCATTCTATGATTAATTTTTAGAAGTGTGTGTGTATATATATAGCATATGCATATAAAACTTAATTTTTAGAAGTGTGTGTGTATATATATAGCATACGCATATATAACTACATAAATGCAGCTGTCCTTTTCTATGCTTATTTTTCTCTTCTAACAAATTTCAACATACAGCATACCAAGAATTTTTCTTGTATATTTGTTCGTTTTCTTTCTCTGCCCTCTAGACTGAAACCGCATGACTGGGACGGGGAGGGGGTTGTATTATGTCCTTAGCCAGGTTTTGCCCAGGAAACCTGTGTGGAATGAAGTCATTGCTCATACGACACCACTCTCTAGCCATGGTGCTCTCCCTCTGGAAAACCAGAGTAAAGAGGCGGTCTGGAGGGCTCCTCTCAAGGCTTGCTAGCCCCAGCATTTCAGAGAGCTGGGTGACCACTTGGCCACCAGGACGAATGCCACAAAAGCCTGGACAAGAAGTCACTCCTGATGGCATTTGACTGTTGGGAGGTGGGTCTGCAACAGGGACCCGGAGGAGAGAAAGTCTCACCTTTTTTTTGTCTTTCCTTCTGTGGAGGAACCAGGCAGTTTTCACCTTTCAAAAGAAGAGGCTGGATGTACCTGGATGACAAGTGGCCCTTCTGCACAGCGTAAGAGATTAGCCCCTTCATGGCTGACAGGGCAGCAGGGCTCGGACTATGGCCTGAAAGAAAGTGATTTGTGGGGAATCCCAATCTGGCCTAGTTTCAGGATCTGTGGGAAGAAGGCTAGACGTTCTGCCAAAACCATACAGCTGCTGCAGGGAAGATGGGGGACAGGCTCATCCCTCAAGTTGGAGAGGTGAGAGTCTAGGAACTGCTATGATAAGGCTCTCAGAGGCCTGGCCAAAGTCCTTCTTGATGACATGCCAAGACTTTATGCATCTACACCCTCCATGTTCAAAGGTAACTATGCCCAGTGGCCCCCATCTGCTCACACCAGTGCTTCTCATCAACAACAATCCTTCTTACGCCAGCCAAGGTCTTTACCTGCAGTAATTCACTTCTTCCTCAGCACAAAACTGAGTCAGATACTATTAGAAACCCTCTATTCATGAGGAATTTGGCATCTAAAAAGTACATGCTCCAAATCCTAAACCAACAAATGAGGAAATATTGGCAACTCATTGCTGTTGGAGGAAAGAGAGAGAGAGAGAGAGAGAGAGAGAGAGAGAGAGATTGAGAGAGAGGACAGAGAGAGAAGCAGTCTGAATACAGAGCCCTCTGGCGTTGTGGGAAACGCCCTGCTGGTGCAAATAGAAAATGCAGAATCATATTCTGACTCCTGTTCTCATAGTGTACCACTTCGTGTTATTTCCTTCTCTGAAAGCTGGGCTTCCCACTGTAGTAACAGGAATGATGGAAAATACTTGGACTATCCCAAAGGGTATTGGGAAGGAAGAGGAGAAACTAGATATACAAGATTTTGTTAACAGCAGTCATCCCACAGCTCACAGAAATGGTCCTGAGAAATGTACGTTAGAATGCAAGTGGGGGAGGACAGGGGGCAGCCGAATAGAAGTGGAAGATTGCCATTTTTTGAGGCTATGATGGCTAAAATTGTCAACTTGAGAGGATCTAGAATCACCCAGGAGACAAACCTCTGGACCTATTTACTGATTGTGTGCATTGAAGTGGGAAGACCCACTCTAAATATGGGTGGCACCCTCCATATCCTGGGATGTGGACTGAGCGCAGAGGGAAAAAATTGCTGAGTGCCAGTATTCATCTCTGTTTTCTGACTGCAAGTGCAGTCTGACCAGCCGCTTCATGCCCCTGCCTTGATGCCTTCCTCCTCTTGATGGTCCTTAAAACTGAACCAAAATAAACCCTTCCTTCCTTAAACTATTTTGTCTGCTGTTTGATCACTACAACAAGAAAAGTAACTAATACAGGGGTCTCAAAGTGGCTTTTATTTTAATGAATGAAGGAGCTGGAGAGACAACTCAGCAGTTATGAGCACTGGATTTCCTTACAGAGGACCCAGGTTCAGTTCCCAGCACCCACACGGTGGCTGACAACCATCTGTACTCCAGTTCCAAGGGATGTAACACTCTCTCTGGCCTCCATGGGCATTGCACATATGGGTGCACTTGCACACATGCAAGCAAAACACTCATACACATAAAATAAAAATAAGTAAATGAAAAAAATTTAATTTAAAAATGAATAGAAAATCCAGAAGTGACAGATGGGTGGGGAGACTCCTGGAAGGAATTTGGAGACATAGACCTACAGCTACAGGAATGTCAGTACTGGAGAGTAATGCAAGATAGTCACCCACATACAGATGGTAGCTGAAGCTCGGATTTGTATGAAGAAGAGCGAGACAAGGACTGGGCAGACGGAAGACCGGGGAGAAGAACACGGCAGGAGGGACTTAGGAGAGAAGACTGGGAGTTGACACAAGAGGAGACGCAGCAGAGGTAGAGAAAGGAACCGGAGCAGATGGAACGGGACCATCACAGAGAGCACTGGAGAAGACAATGCCAGGGGCGGTGCTCTTCTGAGATGTCTGAGAAGGCAACAGAGTGGGGACAAAGAGGCAGAGAGCTCTCTGAAGAAGAGTCAGCTGGGGTGACCCTTACCTTCCTTGGTGCCGAAGAAGGCAACACCCAGGGAGATGTTGTTGTAGCCCCGGGTGTGTGAGCCTTGGACATTCCAACCAACACCTTCATATACCCTGCCGTCATCCCCAACCAGGACACTGTGGACAAGGAAACACAAGTTGGTGACTGGGACTACATCACATGCCATGCTCAAAAGGGAGAAGGGCAAGACAGGTTCACTGAAAGGAATATGTATGGACTCCTCTGAGGCAATGGAAACACCAAAACATTTATCCTCATCCTTAGCATTCAGAAAGACCCACAGGCCCACACTCCCTCCCTTGCTCAGATGCCTGAGTTGCATATAAATCATCCTACATCCTAAGAAGGAAGAGGGGCTTGGGACAGCTACCAAAACTATAGTCGGCTCAACCACAAAATGTTGGAGTCTCCCTGAGCTCTACGTATCTTTAAAAAAATAGCTTTCCTCCCTCCCACAGAAGGTGCAATGTGTTCTCCACACAGGCTGCTCATTTGATCTCTTCCTGCCAGGGAGCTTCTCCTTGGAACAAGAACGAGACAGAAGAGAGAAATCCTGTGCTTCCGGGCTGGCTTGAGAGCGGCCATCGAAGCTGTACTCTGACTGACACTTCCCTGCAATGTCCTTCTGAGGGACTGCGCATGCACTTTTGGACCGTCCTACAGAAAGCTGGTGCTGAGGAAGCTGCCCATGAACTCTTCCCCTCAGGGGCATTAACTCCCCCTCACCACTGAGGCTTTGGAGAAAGCCTGAAGTAGGAAAGCAGAGATGCTGCGGGCACTTGAGGCAAGAGATCATTACCTAGTCTAGAACTGTTCACACCTGGCCAAAGCCAGGAAGGAGGCTCAGAGACCGACCCCTGGAGCTACAGGTGGGATGACCGCCCCATCAAGACAGGAGCCCATATCTTTATTATGGTGGAAACTACCTTGAACAGAAGCAGTTTTGCGCTATCTCCATGGCTACACATCTATATGACACTGAAGAAGACAAACAACCTGCCTACCTCGGGGAAATGTTGGCACTTGCTGCACCCAGTGCGGACTAGTGGAGGATCAGACGTCCTCAAGTATAAGGCAGCAATCTATTTATTACAGCTGCTTGCTCTGACAAGCAGCGCAAAGCGACAGTTCTAGAGGAATCTGAAGGGACAGGAATTACTTAGTCTTCCTTGCTTCCTTCTGGGGATCTGAGGATCAGGGACTTTCACAGGAAATTATATGACATTTGGGGTTTCATGGAGGTTTTAAATATTGTATTCATTACAAAACCTACGTAACCAAAACCAGGAAAATGAAGAAAACTCATGATAAGGAATATCAGAAGAACTAAAGAGCAGCTTTGACCACATGCCTGGAGAACCAGGCCCAGTCACGTACTTGTAGGCCACATCACACCAGCTGTTGTGGATGTGATAGGCCTGCAGTTCCCGAAGCCTCTGACTACAGACCGTGTGGTTGTGGCACTCCAGTCCAGGGACATGGTGTGTGACAAGGATGTCCACTGGCCGGCTCAGCTGGGAGCTGCAGCCAATGGCTTCTGCCCCCCATTCCTCACGAGAGACCATGGTGAAGACATCTGTGGGTAGACCATAATATGTCAGTCAGCATGCCCCACACTACGGCTCCCACATTTACCACCTAAGCTGCACACGCTGGTCTGGACTCTGCCCCATGGTGATGAAGAAACCGTAGGGAGGTTTCAGCAAGACATCACATCCTCCCTGCCTACCTCCAAGTGTGTGCCTCCAGAGCCTCACCCCTAAGGCAGGTAGTGAACCTGCCAGGGAGTCCGAACTTTTTGATCCCCCACCTCAGGAATCTCCTTCACAAACACACCCCATTTTTAGCTCCTTCCATGCTCTGCTTCAGGACCTCCTCTCCAAGAAGTATGTCTGTGTCACCCACCTGTCCCCACCCAGCCTTTGTAGCCTCAATGTGCTGTGACTCCCATGCTCCCTGAGGGGCTTACATCTCCTCTAGGCAGGGTTTGGTTTGCCTTTCATGCTATGACCCTCTGAGTTCAAGACTTGGGTCTCCATCCTGTGTAAGTTTGTTTCTCCCCTTCCTGGATTTCCAGCCACACCTGACAACAACCCTACACCCCAAAAGTCTAGGCAAATGAATGTAAGCCACTGGCTGGCACTTGTCTACAATTCAGTGTCAAACTCCAGCAGGTCCCCCAGCCTCCTCACCATCGAGACCTAGTTTGCCCTTCTCAATGAGCTGGGAGATGTTGCCGAGCAGGTACTGCAGCCCCTCTGACACCTCTTTAGTTTTTGTTTTGTCCCAGGAAGAAACACCTGCAAAAGAGTATTGCTTTTTGCATGCACTTTATAAAGCTCCTGTGTGCTCACTGAGGCACCACCGTGGCGCAGGTTCTGGCCAGAAGCAGCTACCCCATCTCCACTGTCTCTTTGCCTCCTTAAGTCCCCAAGCCTCCTCCAAGAAACCCCTTTGGGATGACCAGGGAATCATCTCTAGTAGAAGGCGGAATGGCCTTCTCCAATACCATCACCAGGTATGGCCCAAGGATGATAGCTCAATGCCACTGGTAGGGAGACTCATGAGCTGCGTCTACACACACAGCTGGCAAACTCAACCTGAAATATATTCAGGTACTCAAAACCAAACATTCTCTTCTGTGTGAATTTCATCTAACAAAAATATTGAGAATATGTGGAGAAGCGATTTAGAATTACCTTCATGAATTAGAATTACCTACATGAATCAGGCCGGTTCCTGATTGATGTTGGGGTATCTGCTTAGCCCATGTCCCTGCTTGAAGGACTGTGAGAGGTAGTCTCTGGACATTGATTCACATCATTGCCCCCAAGGAACATTCTTTCATTGACAAGCATAAACCTCGGTTAGGTTAAATGCTGATTGGCATATTGTAATCACTGTTTCCATTCATTGAATTTTGCTGCCAAATGCTAGATGAATTATATGCATCACCTCACTTGTTCTTCATAAATTTAAGACAAAAGTAACCTTTTATTAATTTTCAGGTGAAGGGTCTAAGATCTGAAAATCTGAATAGCTGATGGAAAACCATTACTGGAGGTGGGCAAAGAGTTGGACCCAGGTCTATAGACTCCAAGTATAAAGCTATTCTTTCACCCCAGGGAAGAGCAAGCATTTAACGGATTCATATTATGAGATTGTAGAATGTCCCTTTTTCTGTTACTTTGATCCAGAGAAAGAAAACTTACTCCATGGTGGGAGAACCAGGGCGGAAAAGACAAGAAGCCAGGGCAACATCCTCACGTGGTCCCAGGACTCCGGCAGGGAGAGTATGATCAGCAGCCCTGGAAGGGCAGTGGCTCTAGGAGAGACACTGACAGTTAGCATGACTGTGCCAGCTGCCGGTGAAGTGCCACCAGACTGCATGTAACCCTGTCTACCAACTGCCTCCATCGTGTGCCTCCTGAAGGCCAGTACCTGGCTTAAGCCTCTAGGGTGCCCTGCACACAGCAGGTGTACAACGGCTTAGCAGTATCACCTGGAAACTCTATTTTACTAGTGCCTACTATGTGCAGGCTCATTCAGACACTTGTACAGGAATTTTTAAATAGTCTTCACCTTAATCCTGTAATGTAGGATCATTAAGCCCCATTTCTGTAAATGTAGAATAAAACCCAAGACTGATCCAACTAAGGAATCCAAACCCACACAGAGAGGCTCCTTTCCAGCTAGGGATAAGACCAGGTGAGCTAATCAGGATATAGGAATTGGGAGAGGAAGAATCTGGTTCTAGGGCAGAGGACGTGTGATCTTAACACTTTGGTAGAATGCAGACCCTTCTCCAGAAGAAAAATTCTGAAGAATACATTCAAACAGAAATAACTCAGACTGGGGCAATGGCTCAGTTGGTAAAGTGTTTGGCATATAAGAATGAGGGCCTGAGTTCAGATCCCCAGCACTCACGTAAAAGAAGCTGGGCGTGGCTGTGCAAGTCTATAATCCAAGTACTGGCAGGTAGAGACAGGCAGATTCCTAGAGCTCCCTGGCCAGCCAGCCTATCCAAATGAGTGTGCTCAGGGTTCAGTGAGAGACTTTGTCTCAAAAGCTAAGGTAGAGAGCAATTGACAAAGACACCCAAAGTCAACCTCTGGTATCCACATGTATACACACAAGTATGTACCAACATGTAGCTACCCACATATACTATAGCCTACATACATTTACCATCCACATCACCACCACACACACACAAAACAAAGGATAATTACCTGAGAACCCTGTACTGTCCCAGTTCAACAAGTCAGAGTGCAATCAGCTCACCCTTCATTGTCTGGCAGATCTCTCCTTCAGCAGTGGCTTTGAGGTTCTACCCCTGGGCTCCAGCAGTGTCTCCTCCCCAGCAGGTGTCTCCAGACCTTTCTCTCCCTGACTCTAGAGGGCACCGTGTTCCTAGGAATGGAGCACTCAGGCTCTGGCTTCCATAAGAGAAGACTGCTAGGGATCCCTAAAAATAAAGATGGAAGACAGAGCTATGGGACTCAGATCCAATGCAGTCCATGACACTGAGAGAAACTCAGGTGAGATCAGATAGGCTGAGAACACCTGGGGACCCACCCTGTGAATTAACCCAGGTTCCTCCTCCCTGGGAAAGGACCTGATTGCCACATCCTCCCCAAGCTTTCCTTGTCCCAGCCTTCAATAAGCCCTGCCAACGTAGGGCCTGAGTGGCCTAGGGGCTGTACCGCTAACATTTTGGAACTTCCTGCCCATGGAGAACTGCTCCACAAATCTGAAGGCTGTGGGTTAAGGTCATTCACCAAGTACTGCCCCAAACCAAGGTCACCAACAAAGGCAGGGTGGAGCAAAAGAAATAGAAAGCTGTGTTCCCAGAGGGTGTTTATTGTGCCTAATTCTGACACACGAGCCTACAGATTTATCATCTTCCCCTCTGCTACATCCCACCCTCAGCATCAAACTAACACCCATGAGAGGAAGTGGTCCAGCCCCACAACCACCACCAAGTATCTCCAGCCTTTGCCATCTTCTGGCTCAGGGCCTTACAGTATCACCCCTGACCAGGCTTCATGGGCTGCAACCTGGTCTCCAGGGCTCTGAAACTTCATAGAGGGCACGCCACATGATGACTGAAGCAGGGCACACATCTCCACAGGGACCTGTTACAGTTGCTCAGCATCCAGCAGGTAGGGCACCCTCCTGGGACACTAAGAAAAGATCACCTTATGCAGAAAGATCACCTTAGTGAGCCGCAATCTCACACTCGGTTCACAGGCTCCCAGAAACAAAAAAATCTCCCTGAAAAGTGTCACTGTAGCGCCGAAGGCCCACTAAGGGAAAGGTGCTGCCTCCTAGCCAGAAAGAATGGACTCTATGTCCAGCTGGGAACATGCCATTAGCTCCTTTCTAAAGAGCTAATCCAGTTGGGCAGGTCAATCACCTGGCAGAGAAGCCACACCTCAGGCAGGGGAGGTTTGCCTTAATCCATGCTAAAGAGATGGGAGGAAGAGTTACAAACAGGCTGCCATGTGGTTCTGTCGGATCTGTCCTCTTGCTTCAGGAAGGTGCTACTTTTCCTGTTCTTTCATATCGTTCTTTTGGATGCTGGTCAGAGCCTTTCTCTAGTACTTCCGGCTTCAAAGTTTTTTCTCTAAATCTCCCCTCCCTGCCCGATGGCTGCTGCGTGGCTGGCCTCCATTTCAGCTTAACTCAAATGGCATGGACTTCTCTCTTTCTCTGCTCCATCTTCCTCCTCCAGGCAGCTGTGAAGATTTATAGCTTGCCTGCCCTGGGGTTTTTCTTTTAAACTCTGAGAAAACTGTTCTTCAGCTTCCTTTTAAGGGCATTCCTAAATTGTTTCATTAATGACACAAAAACTCAAAGAGGGAATCCCAATACGCCCAGTAAAAAAAAAAAAGTCCCCTTGAATATGTACCAGGTCCTCCCTAAGCATGTGCCCAGGTCTAGGATGAAGTGTGTAAGGAGCAGAGCTACTGAGCTGAACCAGAGACCAAGACTCAAGAGCTCCAATACTGTGGGACTCCGACCCTGAGAACATGTCCATTCTGACCAGTGGCATAGTCCTTCCCAGATCAAGGTCTGTGAGCATGCATTGGGGAGCTGAGGAGTTCCCCTTGACAGGAGGTCTATGTAATGGGAAGCCCGAGAAGAGACTAGGCAGCAGCTGCCTATAAGGGCCAGCACATGCTCTGCCCAGCCAGATACACACAAATATCTAGAGTCTAAAAGGCTGAAGAATCCCTCAGACAAGCAGCTGTTCTCGATGAGAACCTCAGGAGAGAGGAAGAAAGTGGTCAGGATTGACCCCGTGGATTTGCAAACTAAAGTCTTGAGAGTACTTCCTATGTCCTGTATCACTGGGCCCTTGTCAATGCCCCTAATCTCCATCTTAGCCTCTGCCAAAGTGGGATCCCACAAGCCTGCCCTCTACCCCCACCTCAGCGCCTTGCTATGTTCTTCTATCTCAACCGGCACCTGAGAAGAAACTCCACTTCTGCCTGGCTTCTTCCCAGAAGCCTCCATGACTGGGAGGGGCCTTCATGGAGGTCATCATACACTGTAATTATAATCTCCATGATGACAGTGCTTGAGTCTGTCCCTTGACCAGCTCCCGCACAGCAAAGCAAGGTGTTAAAAGATGCGGAAAGCAGTAGAGCAAAGGGAAGCAGGCAGGTGGGCTCCAAGCGTGTTTCAGGTAATGCAGCTTTAAGGTAGTGGTTTTCAGCGATCGTCCCAGGGAAACCCGGGGGACTTCCAAGTCCATTCAAAGCGTTCATGATCTCAAACCTGAGCACCCACATTGCAGGAAGCTCTCCACAAACCAATAATCCCTAGCTCCTCACCTTCCTCAGTTAATACTGATACTGAAGATATAAAACAGCATCAGGAAGAACTGCCCAGTGACGTGACGTAGCAGGAACCAAGGCAGGACCTGCTGGCCAGCGACCACCGCGCGCTGCAGAGGATCTCCCTCAAACCCCGTTCTGCCCAACAGGTTGAGGGAAGTACTCCTTTTATAAATTCTCAGTCCTGATTCTGAGGCAAAGTCCTCACGTGATCAAATTATGAGCTGCAGCAGCCACGTGATTTGTGGAACTTACTTTCTTGAAAGAACGGGAAACTGCCATCTTCTGGATAGTCAAAGTTGACTTCATAGTTGACAACATTTCTTGAAAATGAACAAAGTCTTTCATTAAGAAAAACAGTGTATAGAATTTGTTATGGAATAAATTACAGAATAAAATTGGACCCTTCAAGCAAAACTTAGAATTTTGGGAAGTTTCTGTTTGCCACCATGATTTGACATCTTCTAATAGACAGACTTACTGATGAGATCAGTGATGATATTACAACTGTTTTATATACATACATATGTAAATACATATGCAAATGTGCATATATTGGATAATGAAATGTGTCAGCAAAAGATGTGCATGAGTCAGTAAACCAATATTTTTCAAATGATCAATATATGCTATTGCAAAGTGAATAAAAGATCCACTCAAATTTTAAGATAGAATCATTGATTCTAAAGAAAATTCATTCATGGGCTGGAGAGATGGTTCAGCAGTTAAGGGCACTGGCTGCTCTTGCAGAGGACCCAGGTTCGATTCCCAGCACCCACATGGTAGCAAACAACCATCTTTAATTCCAGTTTCAGGGAAATCTGATGCCCTCTTCTGACCACCAAGGGCATTGTATAACACAAGTGCACTTACATACATACAGACAATACATCCATACACATGAAAATAATAAATAAAATATTTTTAAAACTTCATTCATATGGTTTCAGAGTCTAAGAAATCATTACTTGGTAATTTTGGTGTGGCATAAAAGAATAATATATACAACTATATTTAAAAGTTACTAATATATTCCTTCCCTTTCCAGCTACTTATCCGAGAGAATGGAATCTTCCCATCCACAACCCAAACAGCACATGGTAACATATTTAATGTAGAAATAGAACTGAAACTATAGCTGTCTTCCTCTGGGGCATACAGTAAAGAGGTCTGTGAACATTGTTTTAAAAAACATTTTTAATAATTATAGAGGAAGAGGTCATTCATTCAAGGAGGGAGGGACACAGGAGGGGTTGGAGGGAGGAGAGGGAGGGATGAAAATTATGCAAATGTGGTGTACTTGTGTATGAAATTCTCAAAATTTTAAAACTAAAACAAGACACTTTACAAAATGTGTAAAATATATATATAATTATTTTATGTGTTAATATGTAATGCATTTTTTTTGTTGTTCTTTTTGAGACAGGGTCTCCCTATAGTCCCAGCTGTCCTGGAACTCACTATGCAGACCAGGCTGACCTTGAACTCACAGAGATCCACCTGCCTCTGCCTCCCAAGTGCTGGGACTAAAGGTATGAGCCACCACACCCGGCCAATATGTAATGGTTTTTAATGTTACGTTACATTTTACCTTTTCATAGTCTAATATAAGTATATATAAATATAACTCATAAAAGTCCTTTGAGATACTCAATAATTTTCCTAAGTACCAAGGATCCTAAGAACAAAATGTTCGAAAATTTGAAGTCAGGGACTGAGGAGATGGCTCAGCTGCTAAAAGTGCTAGCTGCGCAAACCTGAGTACCTGAGAATCCTGTTAAAAAGCCAGATGTGGTGGCGTACGTCTGAAATACCAGCACTCTTGATGGGAGACAGAAATAAGAGACTCGGTCGGAAGCTCTCCAGCTACCCGGGAGTAAGCTCAGCTGCAGAAACAGAAGATACCTTGCCTCAACACGGTAGAAGGCGAGAACCAGCCCTTCCAAATATTGTCCTCTGACACCCACACCCATGCTGTGCCTCATCACCCCCATACACAGACATAAACATTAACTAAAAGTAATTACGATATTTTAGGCTAAAGGAAAGTTGTCTTGACCCAGGAGAGCCATAAGGTGGCAGCATGTGCCCTTTGATAATCCTGGAGATGCCATCCACCACCCACCAGGGATCTTCCCTACCCCTATTTCTCCATCACTCCTCTCCACTTGCTTCCCTGCATTCTCCTGTGTTGCACAACTTCTTAATTATAGAAAATAACCTTCTAAGCATACTTTCTGTCAAAACCAACTCCATCATTCATTTAATTCAGCAAACATTTATCAGATATCTCCTGTATGAAAAACTTTATCATCCAGTGATAAGTTAGTAGACTTAATAATGCAGTGAGGGAGACAGGCCAAAAGGCCAGTAATCACAATGGTGGTGGTGTGGTACTTGGGAGAGCCTCTTATTTTCTACAAAGGGGTGTAGACTTCAAGGAGAGTCCTGTGAGACAGCGTCAGCCAGCAGGAAGAGACCAAGATACCTACACACACACAAGATTTCTGATGAGATCTAGAATGTCAGTAAGGAATGAAGTTGGGAACAATAGCCAGGAGAGAGGAAGGACTGGAAGACAGCACCAGAGACAGGAAAGGGATCACCAGCTTTCTCAATTTGGAAAGTCCCAGAAACCACTGAGATTCTGAGTAGAGGTAGCCCAGATAGTGTTAAAGTGTTTGGACCTAAGGGCTTCAGAGTGAGTTAAGGAGCCAGGTAGCTGAAGGGCCCTCCGTATGGATGCAGAAGCAGCCCAATGAGGGGTCAGAGGTGGACCTGCCCCTAAAGGTGCCTAGTCAGTGGAGGCTTGATGTAGACAGAGCCCAGAGATTTCAGGACAACAGTCTGCAGCTCCCTACTTCCTAGCTGGGAACTCTCTGGATCTGGACTTCCTAGCACCTTTGTCCTGAACTGCTCTGGGTCTCTGGTATAGTAGAAGGGCTCTGATGAGCTATCCATGGCTAGCTATGGCAAATTGGGTACAGCCTGGGTGGGGTTGGACCCCAGATGCAGCTTTGGTGTGGAGGACCTGACTTCCTCTGCTGGGAGAACAGCAAGTAAACCAGGGTCCACACAAGCCCTGGATGCCCAAGCCGGTGGTATCCTTGGAGGCTTCCAAAAAGCCATCAAAACCTGGAGTCATCTCCAGAGGTGACTTAAAGGCCAGATGACCCAGGCTTCTTTAGTAGATACTAAAACGGAGACCTGCACAATAGAAACGACTCCAAATGGCCACCGAGCAAGTCCAGCAAAGCTTGAACTAGATTCCAGATCTCAGCGCCAGGCTACCCTACACTTCAGACTCCGAGAACAAGAGCATGACTTGGGGATGACCCCATTCCATCCCCCTCCCCTTCTGTCATTACATTCCAGCCTGAGTAGCTCCTCTTTCCTACGGCTAAATTTCATTTTCTCAGTCAACACCGTTAATACCATTCCTGCCTGTCCTAGTTGAACTATTAACACTACCTGGCCTAACCCAACCTCGGCCTCTTTGAACACCCCTTTGAAGCTCTGAGAAGCTCTGATAAGAAACCCTAGCCTGTAAGGGAACTTGCTCTCTTGCCTTTCCTGGGGAGAGCCCTTCTTAGGTTTCTTTCCCCATCTACAGCAATCACCCCCTACCTTCCTTTTCTTCTTACACAGACCAGGGTCCTGCAAGCTAGAGAAGGCAGGCCTCCATGAGCCCCACGGTGTGACTGGTGAGACCCCCCCCCCAGAACAGCATGAAGAGCTGTGGAAGGAATGAGCAGAAGGAGACAGATACGGGCCCTCAGTCCTGGGACAGAGCTGATGAGGGACTACAACTGACGGAGCCTCCGCCTGCTGCTTTATTTACTTACTCAGTGAATATTTTATTCACTATTTTTATGTGTACGAGTGTGTTGCCTGCATGTATGTAAGTGCACCCGAGGTAAGTGCACCCGTGTCATGCAATGGCTGTGGTGGAGGACAGAAGAGGCTGTTGGATCCCCTGGAACTGGAGTTATGGACAGTTGTTAGCGGCCATGGGGGTGCTGGGATTCAAACCCGGGTCGTCTGCAAGAACAACCAGTGTTCTTAATCACTGAGCCATCGCTCCAGCCCTACTTACTCATTTCTAACACCACTGTAGAAACCACACCTCTCCCCACTGACAATGTCCAGACTGACTGTCCCAAGCCTGACGAGTTCACGCAATTCCTGACCTAGCAGGAGGCTTCAAGGCTCCCCAGAAAACCAATCCCTCAGAAAACTCAGCTCCCCACAGCCCCCTGATGCTGCCCTCTGGCCTCAGTTGGTAGAGAGGGGGCAGGTGGGGCTGGGAGCACCTACTAATCAAGCCAGGGCAGCACCTGGACAGCCTTGCCCTGGCCTGATCAGGGCCCACCTAGCCTAGGACCTAAGGTCCACCATGGCTTTCTAAGACCAGGGCCCATTGTCAATGTGAGATTCCCCCAAGTGTCATCTCCTGTCTGTTTCGACCCTATGCCAGGCTCGTTTCTGCCAACTGGCAAACCTTGTCTCCTTTCTCTCCTTATTTTGCGTCTACCCTGAATCGTTACTATGTGGTCGCAGGTGAGGGCTCTGCAGAAAGTCACTGGGCAAAGAGGACAGAGCAGCGCTGACTCGCTTTCTCTTCAGCTGTCCTGCAGGGCGGCATGCGGTCAACAGCTCTCCACCTGGTATTCATCAAGGCAGGCTCTCAGAAGTGGTCGGGGTGTGGGCCTGCCTGCGTGGAAGAGCTACAGGAAAGTAGAGGACACTGCTCTGACAGTCAGGCTCACAGCAGAGCAGAGGTCACTGAAATGCCTGGACTTAAAAGGGCCCCATACTGGGTTAAGTAAGCCTCAGATAAACCTTAAATCTGAGCTAACTTCCAACCCAGGAACTGTGTAAAACCACCAACCCGGAGATTGTGTTATCTGGGGAAAAACATGTCTCAGCCCCTTCTGTCTCAAACCTCCAAACTGTCACTGGCACATAACTTTGAACTATGAAACTAGCCCCATTCCCCACCTTTCCCAATCCCCCAATCTTTATAAGCAGCCCACCAACAGTGTCTCAGAGCACAGTTTCAATCTGGAGAAGAAGCCTTTGCCACCTTCATTGTTCTTAATAAAGAACAGTTTGCTCCTGAGGTCGGTCCCATCTTTTATTTCATGTTACCCTGATCAATCCTGCTCTAACATTTTCTGTTTTTAAATAAATAATTTATTGAGAATTTCATACATGCATAGAAGGTGTTTTGATCAAATCCATGCCCACTCCCTCCCCTCCAACTCCTCCCATATCTCCCCACCACTTTTTTCTGATAACTTCAAGTACTCTTTCTTCTTCTTTGATTTATTTATTTATTTTTATGGGGCTTTTTGATACTCTAACATTCCCCCTTCTGAAGAGGTAAGCCTAAAATCTTTTAAGGATTAGATAGAAGCTCCCAAATATTTTCGACATTTTTGGCCTTTGGAATGGAGTAGGTTGCTAAGAGACCCAAGGACATTGTGAGTTTTAGCCAAGGACCCTCCCATATCTCCCCACCACTTTTTTCTGATAACTTCAAGTACTCTTTCTTCTTCTTTGATTTATTTATTTATTTTTATGGGGCTTTTTGATACTCTAACATTCCCCCTTCTGAAGAGGTAAGCCTAAAATCTTTTAAGGATTAGATAGAAGCTCCCAAATATTTTCGACATTTTTGGCCTTTGGAATGGAGTAGGTTGCTAAGAGACCCAAGGACATTGTGAGTTTTAGCCAAGGACCTGGCTACTTTTCTCTGGGGTCTTTTTACCCTAACTGCCTAGCCAGTTCCTACCTCCTATTCTTATCACACCATCCTCTGAACAGGTTACACAAACACCACTCTGGCTTCTTCCATGCTGAACAGGGACACAGGGTGAGGCAATTGGGGTACCCTTT
>NW_008330926.1:5127790-5129501 GCF_000622305.1 Nannospalax galili | reverse complement strand
GATAAGTCAAAGGTCCTGCTCAACCATGTCTGGCTTCATTTGGAAGCATAAATGAGATGTTTCTTCTGAATTGACCCTCCTCTTTATAGACTGGACACTGGTTCAAGTCTATCTCGTGAGGTCTCCATGGCCTCCTTGAACAAAAGTTACAGGACATTTTGAGAGATGTTCCATAGTCCCCTGGAACTTAGTCGGCCTTGAAGGGCAAGGGGCAAAAACTGTCCTTTAAGTCCCTCTGACCATATTAGTATAGGCCTCAAACTATGGCTGTTAAACATCCAATAAGATTAGTTCCACCAGTCTGGTACTTTTAATTATCATGTGCTATGTAAATAAGGCTTGGGTAAAAAAACAAATATTCTCAGGAAAACCTTGAGTAGATATATATTTTGTTCCTTAAACTATTTGACTAAACTGTGACCATAGACATTTTAAGATTATGTGTATATTATTTTTGTTTCATTCTTTATATATCATAACAAACCTACCCAGACCTTCATCACTTGCTTAGGCTTTCTCATTTTTTCTATTTTGGAAAATATCTCCATTCCCATATCCTTTTAGCATCTTTTACATTCTCATTTCTTTTTTTTTTAAATAGTTATGAGGGGGATTTATTGAGCTTACTTACTGAGATAACTGAGGGGTTGCTGAGGTGTATGTATGACCTGACGGTATGCACAGTGGAAAGCCTTTACCCAGCATGGGTCACGCCTTCTCTTCCCAGTCTTCCCTAAATTGTATACTTTAGCCCTCCCCAAATCCAGGAGGCCATGTGTGATTAGGGTCAAATTACATACAGTTGGCTGGGAAGAGTAGCTGGATAATATGGTAAGGATTCAATGACCCTGCTTGGCCCTCCTTTAATGAATGAGCAACAACCATCAACAAGCCCATTTGTGACAATGTTTAGCGGTAAGGCTCAGTTGAAGTCATGATGATGGTAGTTATCTCATGCAGAAGGGACTGCTGTATGGCATCATCTTATTAAAAGGACCTAGAATCTAAAAGGATTTGGTGCTAGGATCCACATATGAGGGAGAACATATGTTGCTTGTTTTTCTGAGTCTGTTACTTCACTTAGTATAAGAATTTCTAGATCCATCCATTTACCTGCAAATTTCATTATTTCACCTTTCCTTCCTGCTGAATAGAACTCCATTTTGTAAATATACCACATTTTTGTTAACTGCTCATCAGTTGAGGGACACTTAGGTTGCTTCTATCTCTTAGCTTGTGAAAAGAGCAGCAACAAACATGGTTGTGTACATCTTTTTGTTATATCAAATGGAGTGGTATAACTTGGTCATATGGTAGGTATATTTTTAGTTTTTTAAGACTTCTTCACACTGTTTTCCGTAGAGGCTGTATGAGTTTTCAATCCCACCAGCAGTGAATGAGCAGCCCCCCTTTCTCCACATCGTGGCCAGCATTTGGTTTCCTTTTTTCTCTTGATCCTAGCCAGTCTGATTGGGGTAAGGTGATACCTTAGGGTGGTTTTAATTTGTATTTCCCTAATTACCAATGATGTTGAACACTTTTCGAGATGTTTCTTACACATCTTTATTTCTTCCTTTGAGAACTCTCTCTTTAGGTCTCTAGCACATCTTAATTGAGTTATTTTGTTTCTTAATTCTTTTGTTTTTTTGAGTTCTTTATATATTCTGATCTTAAACCTCTATCAGATGTGTCACTGGTGAAGATTTTTTTT
>NW_008330926.1:5126960-5127323 GCF_000622305.1 Nannospalax galili | reverse complement strand
TGCTGTTTTGTGACTATAGCTCTGTAGTATACTTTGAGATCTGGTAGAGTAATCCCCCCAGCATTGCTCTTTGTGCTCAGGGTTGCTTTGATTATCCGGGGTCTTTTGTGCTTCCATATGAATTTGAGGGTTTAAAATATTCCCTTATAATGGTCTGGATCTTTTGGGTGCCTGTTGTGATGCTTCCCTTTTCCACTCTGATTTTGTTGATTTGGGTTTGTCTTTCTTTCTTTTGGTTAGCTGGGCTAAGGGTCTGTCTATCTTGTTTAGCTTTTCAAAGAACCAGCTCTTAGAGTCATTGGTTCTTTGTGTTGATCTCATTGTTTCTATTTCATTAATTCCAGCTCTGGTTTTTGTTATTTT
>NW_008330926.1:5126095-5126906 GCF_000622305.1 Nannospalax galili | reverse complement strand
GTTTTCATTGAATAGGTGTTTAATGTCTTTGGTTAGGTTTAGCCTTAGATTTTATTTTTTGAGGCTATTTTTCTGAGGTAAATGAAAGTGTTTACCTGAATTCTTTTTCTGATTGCTTGCTATATGTATATAGAAAGGCTACTGATTTTTTGTAGATTGTTTTATAACCTGCCACTATACTGAAAGTGTTGATCGGTTCTAGAAGTTTTTCGATGGAAATTTTGGGATCTCTTAGGTATAGTATCTTATCATCCACAAAAGGGGATAGTTTGACCTCTTATTTTCCAGTTAGTACCCCTTTACATTGTTTAGGAGTGTGTTGTTCAATCGCCACAAGTTCATGTAGTGACTAGGGTTTGTCCAGTGTTGATTTTAAGCTTTATTGCTTTGTGGTCCGATATAATGCCTGGAATTATTTCAATTTTTTTCTATTTGTTGAGGTTTGTTTTGTGGCCCAGTATGTGATCAAATTTTTAGAAAGTTCTATGGGGTGCTGAGTAAAAAGTATATTCTTTGGTGCTTGGATGGAATATTCAAAAGATATCTGTTAGGTCCATTGATGTATGGTATCATTCTATATAGCTTTAACTATGTTGAGGTATGTTCCCTCCAGTCCAATTCCCTGTAAGACTTTGAATATAAATGCATGCTGAATTTTGTAAAAAGCCTTTTCTGCATCTATTGAGATGTGGTTTTTGTCTCTGAGTCCATTTATATGATTAATGATGCTGGGTTAATCTGTGTCTTAAAGTCCTATAGTGTTGTTTTTATGAATTTGGGTCACCAGAGTTTGGTGTATATGTGTTAATGG
>NW_008330926.1:5110806-5125470 GCF_000622305.1 Nannospalax galili | reverse complement strand
AGTCAGCTGTAATTCTGATGGGCTTTCCTTTGTATGTGACTTGTTTTTCTTTTGCTGCTTTCAGTATTCTCTATTCTGTACATTTAGTGTTTTTACTGTGATATGTCGTTGGGAGTTTCTTTCCTGATCCAGTCTATTTGGTGTTCTATGTGCTTCCTGTATTTGTATGGGGGTGACTTTCCTTAATTTCGAGAAATTGTCTTCTACAATCCTATTTAAGAGCTGGTCAACACCATTAACCTGAAGTTCTTATCCTTCCTCTATTCCTATGATCCATAGATTTGGTCTTTTCATGGTGTCCCATGTCTCTTACATATTCCATTCCTGTGGTTTTTGTTTTTTTAATTTTCCATAATCTTTACTTGAGCAGTCCAATTCTTCAACTTTATCCTCCAGTGCTGATACTCTGTTTTCCATTTCATTCATTCTAGCGGTGAGGCTTTCCCCTGTTTCAAACTTGCTTCTTGAGTTTTGCGCTTCCTTCTTCATTTCTCCCTGAGTTTTCTTCAATGTTTCTGTTTCTTTTGTGAATTCATTCAGAAGTTTATCTCTATCTCCTTTCAGTTCTTTGATTTGTTTGTTCATGTGTCCTTTAAATTCATTGAATTCCTAGATCATGTTTATGATTGTTCTTTTAAATTCAGTGTCCTGAGTTATCTCTAGGGGGTTCTCCTTGTAGAACTCTTCTATAGGATTGGTGGAGTTTGCTGGGGACATAGTGTTTTGGCTTTCCATTTTATTATTCTTTCATTGTGATTTTGGCAGAATTTCTTCTGTTGTTTATGATTCTGATATCAGAATTAAGAAACATGTTTCTGTTTCTATTATCGGGGTGCCTAGATCCTTTCTTTATTGGTTATGCAAAGCTGGTTGGTACAGGGTTCAGGTTCTCTCGGGTTTAATTTGGAGGGAACTGATGACTCCAATGGAGGTTGAAACCCACCTTCTCAGGCTGTCTTCTAGGATCTCAGCCTTAGCCTACCAAAGCCAGACCTGCCCTGGGGCCTTGAGAGGGGCCTCAGGAAATCCCAGGTAGGGGGATGGGGATGGAGCAATTAGGGGAAGCTCACCACCACCGCTATGTGGAGGCAGGATTAGGGGGTGCGGCTCTCAGGCAGTGCCCTAAGTTCTCAGGCCCTCTGCCAGAGGGAGGCCAGAGGGAGGTCAGAACTCTGTCCGGCGGTCTGCTGATCTAATATTTTCTTTTCTTTTTTTTCTTTTTTTTTTTTCTCTTTTTGAGACAGGGTCTCCCTGTAGCCCCAGCTGACCTGGAACTCACTAAGTAGACCAGGCTGGTCTTGAAATCACAGAGATCTGCCTGCCTCTGCCTCCGGAGTGCTGGGATCAAAGGCATGTGCCATCATGCCTGGCTTGATCTAACATTTTCTTACAGTCACCCTCCATCCACCTGCTTCACTGTTAATGTTTGATATTTTACAATTAATTGACATTTGGGGAGCTGGAGAGATGGCTCAGGGATTAAGAGCACTGGCAGCTCTTGCAGAGGACCTGAGTTCGATTCCCAGCACCCACACGGTGACTGACAGCCATCCCTAGTTCAAGTTCCAGGGGATCCAACACCCTCTTCTGACTTTTGTAGGCATTGAACAACATGGGTTCACTTACATACACACAGGCAAACACTCATACACATAAAATTTAAATTAAAACATGTTTAAAATAACTGTTATGGAAATGGAGTCATAGAAGAAGCAGCTTTTAAAAACTGACATTTTAGGAAGCCGCAGCAGGAGGGTTTGGGGCCGTTCTGGACTGTATGGCAAAGCCGTCTCAAACAGAAAGATGATAAATTTTACAAACAGGAGTTTTCCCATAAAAATTCAGATTCTCTGGCTTTCCAGAAAACAAAAACCACCTGGTCTACATGACAGCCTTACCGAAGCCTAAGCACTTGTCTCTTGAAATTAGAAGCCCATCAGTGTCCACCACTCCCTAGATCCCCCACCCAGTTCCCAGGAATCTCCCTTCCATGTTAAAGTATTCAGGCCTGAGACAGCTTCCCCAGCTGGTCTGCGCACCTTGTCCACAGGCAGGCGTGGGAAAGGTGCCTTAGCCCTACCACGGGTTTAAAATGTGATGAAGAATACAGGGTATAAGGTTATGTGTCTTCTATGTTTTGTGAGTCCCTCACCAAGTTCCCAAAGAATGTAGAATTAGTGTCTGAGACACAGTAGGGGCCTAACCAATACATGTTGCATGAGTGAATAAAAAGGTGCGGAATAATAACGTGTCTTATTTGTCCGGCTCTTCCTAATGTTACTCGTACTACCACAATCTTCAAGGTGGGTCCTGCTGTCTTCCTATCTTACTGAGGAAAGTGAGACGTGGGGAAGTTAGGAAAATTGTTTAAGTCACATAGCTACTCTGAACTCTTAACCACTACTACATGTGCTGTCTCAGGCATCAAAGGCAGAACTTGCTCAGGGCCGAGGCTTGGCACGCACAGGGGCTGCCCTGGAATTTTAGAGAGAGCAGCAGTCAGGAGCATCTGGGCAATGAAGGAAGGTTCTATGAAGACTGGAGAAAGGGATTAGTGGAGGTGGAAAGGGGAAATATTTCTTCTGGTGACAAGCAGGCCCTGGGACAGAAAAGATGGCCAGGAAACTGTCCCATAGTGTATTGGGGCGGGGGTGTGGGGGGAAGACAGGATGAGTCAGTAAATGCAAAGGTTTTCTGTGTGTCATGCCCTGGATGTGCATGGGAGGAGACGATGAGCACTCCCCTTAAGGATCTACATCCAATAATTAGACAGATGCAAATATTTATGTAACTTTACCCCAGGACATCATGTGTTCAGAGCCAGAAGCGCTGTGTGGAAAGGTTCAAAAAGGGGAGATTGTTTCCCAATGAGAAAGGCAGAGCAGCATTTGAAATGAGCCATGAGGGCTGGGTAGGATTTCAGCCAGTAGAGTTGGGGAAGGGCACGCCTGAGGCGACAAGGTGAGAGCTGCGTCTTCTGGGGCCACAGTGAAGGGGCAATGAAGAAGAAACTGACCAGAAAGGTGAGGCCTGTGTTCAGAGAGCTTGTGTACTGAGCGATGCCATCATGGACAATGGGGGCGTTTATGGAAGGGAGAGGACCCACATGGCCCACTAGGAAGCTACAGAAGATCAGCTATTTTCAAATCCCAAACTTCATATGGAAGCACAAAAGACCCCCAACCAGCCAAACCAATCTTACTAACGCCCCTACCCTTCTCTTTGGGAAACATACATGGAGGACTTAAACTAAATGAATGATGCTGATGAATGAAAATACCTGACTTCAAACTACACTACAGAACCACAGTCACAAAAACAGTATGATACTGACACAAAAACACACACGCAGTGGAATACAGCAGAAGGTCCCTAGGCCTTGGGGGATAGCTCAGCCGGTAAAGTGCTTGCCGTGAAAGCATGAAGATGTGACTCTAGATCATCAACACCCACAAAAAAGCCAGGTGCATCAGCACAAGTTGCAATCCCAGTGCTGTTGAGACACAGTCAGACCCCTCAGGTTGACTAGTCAGCCACCCTAGCTGAATCCAGGAAGGACTCAAAAAATAAGGTGGAAGACCCCTCAGGTTGACTAGTCAGCCACCCTAGCTGAATCCAGGAAGGACTCGGTCTCAAAAAATAAGGTGGAAGCCGGGCATGGTAGCACACACCTTTAATCCCAGCACTCGGGAGGCAGAGGCAGGCGGATCTCTGTGAGTTCAAAGCCAGCCTGGTCCGCATAGTGAGTTCTAGGACAGCTGGGGCGAGATGGAGACCCTGTCTCAAAAAGACCAAAAAAAAACAAAAAACAAAAAAAAAAAGTTGAGAGCTACAGAGAAAGAGCATAGCAAGTTCCAGGCCAGCTGGGGCTACCCTGTCTCAAAAATACAACAAAAAAATTAATTAATTAAGCACCAAAAGAACACATAATCTAGTCAATAAGTAGGCAGATTAACTGACCAGACTTTGTTTTCTAAATTGGAAAGTACAAATGGCCAACAAATACATGAAAAATTGTTTAATAATATAAGTCATTTAATAAATGCACATCAAAACTACATTTTGATTCTATCTATCTCACACCAGTCAGACGCTCCATCACCAAATGTAGAGAAAAAGGAACCTGATGGGAATGTGAATTAGTTCAGACACTATGAAAACCAGTTCTTAAAAAAAAAAAAAAAAAAGCTATTCCATGAGCCAGGTTTGCCATTCCTGAGTATCCAGAAGAAACAATGTCAGCATGCCACAGACATACATTCCCACCCACGTTTATTGTGGTACTATTCACAACAGTCAAGGTGTGCAAGAAGCTGACATGCCCATCGACAGATGAATGGATAAAGAAAATGTAACACACACACACAATAGAGTTTTATTCAATAAGAACAAATCATATCATTGGCAAGAAATTGGCTGGTACTAGAGATTATCCTGTTAAAAACATAAACTATCTCACAAAGATAAGCATTGCATGTTCTCTCTCATATATGGAAATTAAGGGCCACAGAAGAGGACCTGAGCATAAAACAGGGGGCTGTAGGTGGTACTCTTGTTACTGCCCAGCCTGCTGCCCCTTGCCATGTGCTACATAAACTTTGCTTTCCGTTGCATGGTCGAAAGGTGAACTGATTAAGTACCACCCCAAAAGAGAATGTGAAAGAAGAATGCTTAGAGATGTAGAAAGAGAAAGGGAAAGAAAGAGGGGAGTAAGTAATAGAGGGAAGAAACCTGATCAAAGCACCCTAAATCCGTATGAGAATGTGAAAATGAAATCCATCTCTTTATACAGTTAATATGTACTAATAATAATTTTTTTGGTCTTTTTGAGACAGGGTCTCCCTGTAGCCCCAGCTGTCCTGGAACTCGCTATGTAGACCAGGCTGGCCTTGAACTCACAGAGATCCGCCTGCCTCTGCCTCCCGAGTGCTGGGATTAAGAAACATTTTCCTCACAAATTTCTGGAGAACATGGACCTCAGTTGGAAACAGGATGTAAAAGATTGATGCTGAGGGCCACTGGAATCACATCTGCGCTGAGATCTCTGCTCACTCGGATGCAAGAGTGAGGTGTGGTAGGAAATTCCCTTAAAAAAGAACCAGGATGGCAAGTTCAGTTTCTGCTAGATCACCCTCCAGCTATGTGACCTTGCTTGGGTCTCCTTCAGGCCATGAGATTCATTTATAGTGCAACAGGGTTGTCACCTCTGAGGTGACTTCTAACACTAATTCTGTTCAAGAACTCCATGCAACCCTCCACCTTTCCTGAGTGTTTCTGAGAGCCAGGCAAGCACAGGAGAAAGGCTCAGTCCCTAGCCCAGGGGACAAATTGCATAGGAGCCAGGGTGGATCGGCCTCTGTGGATCCCCAACCAGCCTCTGGTGGTCCCTTGTGGGGACAGGAAAATGAAGGGTACCAAAAGAGTGGGGTCTGGCTGGCTTGCTCAAGGAGAGCAGGGGGGAGTGGGTTGTAGGGGAAGTGAGCCAACCAACTCTCTTCCTCCCAAACCAGCTCCAAGCCTAGGGCTGGGAGTTTCACAAAAAAAGAAAAAGAACTATGTGAACATTTCCTCCTCCACCCCAACTCTCTTACTGGCAGGGTTACCACACTGCTCACCTGTGAAGCAATCTTTCCCAGGGAGGGCCTTGTGTCCAGCCAGGGGATGCCTATAAATGATGGGCTGCCCTGCTCTGCCACTCTGTGTGGCTCCTCCTCAGCTTTTGTAGGTAAGTGTCAGCTTCCCTACAGAAGCCTGCCTGCCAGTTCTTTCTTTCCTTCTCTTACCCAGATTTCTTTCAGACACTCCTTCTGGAAGCCCTCTTTGGTTAACCCTCTCCATTTTACAGCTTCCTTCACATTCTCTATAAAAATTCTTTGCTTTTTTACATTCTCCAGATAGCCAAAACTCCAGTTTGTGTATGTGTGTGACAAGCTGTCTCCCCATTAAGTGGCACCCTGTCCTTTCCTTTTATTTTGTGTGGCCAGAGACCAGGTCAAGGAAGCTTGGCAGCCAATTGTTTTACTTGTAACCTTTGCTTCTCCATTCGTCAACAGAGTGTGACCTGCATACGTATATCTTGCAAAATGTCCCAGCTGGAACGCAGCATAGAGACCATCATTGACACCTTCCACAAACACTCTACGAAAGAGGGGCACCCAGACACCCTGAGCCAGAAGGAATTCAAAAACGTGGTGAATAATGATCTGCCGAACTTCCTCAAGGTAGGACTTGGTTTGTAAAGGAGGAGGGTGCAATCTGCAACAGAAAATTCTAGCACCTTCCACCCCGGGGGCAGCTGGGCTCTGTTACTAAAGGTACTCAAAATTAGACACTGACAGACAGGAAATTGCTCAGCTGAACATCTGCAGAGTGTGATGCCCTGCTTTGGGCACAGGGAGGTAGACGTGAGCTTTGAACTCCCTAACCTGATGGTGGAGGCGTGCAGACAAATCTAATGCTTTGGTTGTCTGGAGGAACATAAGGTAGAATCAGGTGTGTTCAGTGCTATGTGGCACAGAGGTGAGTGGTTACAGTGAACAAGAGGGACCTTGTACTTTGAGGAAGTGACATTTGAGCTGAGATCTGGTCCCTAGTAAAGGATGTGGCCAGATGTTGTAAGAGTTGGCAGGTTCAGTTGTTTCTTCGAGAAGGACTCTAAGATTGGTTACCCTTCAGAATAACTTTCTTTAGGAGAGAGTGCCTTGAGATCATAGGAACCATGGTAGGACCTTATGTGGGTCAGTATTACAGGCATTATGAAAACATTAGAGGAGATAGCTTAAAGTGAAAGAGAAAGAGATAGCCACCCTGGACAGCATGGGGCTGGGGGACACCTGAAAGAGAGAGAGAAGGGGAAGGCTCTGAGAGAAATCCTTTACTTTTATAACTTTTCCCCAGGGGTAGGGAACCTACCCATAACTCAGAGGCCTCAGAGTTGTTTGCTTCGAGCTGCAAAGTAAGGAAGAGCATTTGTTTCCAAGTACCTGCTACAAGGGCTTGGCCTGATTTCTCTAGGCTGCAGAGCTGATCTCTGAGAGTGGCTATCGTCTTAAAGCGGTGGGCCCATGATCCAGCCCTCAGGATGGCACCTGGCCAGAAACTGAGAGGCACTAAGCCTCAGCTGGGGACTTGGGCAGACCCGAAGAGTTGCTCTCATCCTGGGAGATCTAGGGTAGAAAATGCAGAAATAGCTGGGCATGGTGGCGCCAGCACTCAGGAGGCAGAGGCAGGCAGATCTCTGTTGAGTTCCAGGCCAGCTGGGGCTACAGGGAGACCCTGTCTCAAAAAGACCAAAAAAAGAAAAATGTAGAAATAAAGAGCATGCTGAACAGGTCAGATGTAGTGGTGCATCCCTTAATCCCAGCACTTGGGAGGCTGAAGCAGATGGATCTCTGTGAGTTCAAGACCAGCCTGGTCTATATAGTGACTTCCAGGCCAGCTAGGACTACATAGTGAGACTCTGTCTTAAACAAACAAGCAAATAAAACAGAACATTCAGGAAATAAACACAGCACTGGCATGCAGATAGAATTCAGTCAAAGACTAGTAGTTTTCCTTGCTCAAAAAGTGATTAGACGATTTCTAAGGAAAGGTGGGATTCGTTCCTACAGCCTTTGTGAGAAGGATGAGACACTGTCAGTTCTATTCTCACAATCAGCTCTAACCCTCCCTAGGGGGAGACCGCCACTGCAGGAGGTATTAGGGAACACAGACCAGACGTCTCCTCATAAATGGGGAGCTCAGGCAAGCAAGGTGCTACTTCGGGATAGACAGAGGGTACACAGGAAGCTAAGTGGGCAGGTTTCTTCTCTGTGTGAGCTCACCATGAGGTCTACCCACTACCTTGACATTCTCTGCCAGAAGCAAATTGATGAGTTGAGGAAACTGGGACCTGGAGCATGAGCCACAGGTCCAGAAAGGGGCTCAGCCTAGGTATCCCAGCCAGTGAGCAGAAGGCTTGCATGTAGCTGGTGCTCTCTGCCATACCTGGATCCTTTTGCCTCACCCAAGTCTCTTGACACTTTATCACACCCTTTGGGGTCAGCAGAGCCTCTACCCCACTCTACCCCTCAACATCCTGAACTGCCTGGTTTTCTGAAGTACTTTCCCACTAAGTAGCCTGAAGGAGCTAACTAGTAGCTTCCAGGGAAAGGGTGACTGAGAAGTGTGGTCAAGGCTGAATTTAACCCCCCTCTCCTCTGTCCCATCCTCTATAACCTGTAAAAAAAAAATCCACCTTTTAGAAGGCCTGTTTCCATTTCTGCCTGCAAAAGTTGTTCTAAGGTCCAATGAGGGACAGCTCTAGACCTACTAATTATCTGACCTTCTGTAAAACAGAGTCCTAGTGCCCAAGTTTGAGGGCTGCTGGAGAACAAATTGGGAAGTGTTTAGCATATGCTCAGTGTCTGTTCCATTGTGACTACTCAGTCCATAATTTTTATCCTTTAAATTGAGCCCCAGGGGCCTGGTTTCCCCATGATTTTGCCGTCTGGTAACTCCCTGGTTCTCCTCCCAGGCCACACTCACCCCTAATAGCCTTCTCTATTCCACCCACAGAAGGAGAAAAAGGAAGACAAAGTCATAAATGACATCATGGAGGACCTGGACACCAACCAGGACAAGCAGCTGAGCTTCGAGGAATTTACCATGCTGATAGCAAAGTTGGTCCATGCCACCCATGAGAAGATGCACGAGAATAACCCTCGTGGGGACAACCACAGCCACGGGAAAGGCCTTGGGCAGTAATCAGGCATTTAAGCCTCCTTAGCCTGCCCAACCAAGGCTACAGGAATTGTCCTGTCACAAGGCCTTGGTTGTGGGACTGGGAGTTGATAGAAATAAAACTTTTCTCCATGCCAGTGCTCTGTGTGCTGCTTGTGTCCTCTTCCAGACCATCCTTCCCAGGGGTCTGGGCTCCCACAGCCCTGCCCATGTCTACAGCTCAAGTCCTCCATCCAGTCACCCCGAAATGAGAACCAGCAACCTGTGGGTCTGTCTTGAGCCCCTTATGCTCACCTCCCCTACCACATCTCCATCTTTGACATTAGGTCTTACTAATCGGTTCCCAGTGCCCCTGTCCAGCCTGTCAACATGGCCTTTGTCACTGGAGAAAACGAAAGCATCTGCTCCCTTCCCCTCAACATACAGCCACCCTTGGCCTGATTCTGCTTCAGTCCATACCTCCCTCCCCATCTCTCTCTCTCGTTCCAACTCTATTCCCTGGATAGTCTTCCCAAAATGGACCTAAGCAGTTCTGTGTCTCGGGAGGTATACTTGAACTCAGGCATTTTGAGCAATGGTATATGAGGAATGAGTACCTGAAAACCTTTTTCTGAATCCAAGAGAGCAGCTGAATTTCTCCCAATAGAGTCACCGTGTATGTGTGACTAAACGTGTGCACTGGGCAGGGCCATGGGTCCTCACATGAGTGGAAGTGGGAGTCAGCCCCAAGTCCAGTCAGCGGGATGTTAGTGAAAAGAGCTCTCACCTACACGGCAAGAGAAATGAGCTCCAACCCTGACTCTGCTTTGAAGTTCCCTGAGTTCCAAAAGGAGCTTGGGCTTGGGCCCCAGAGCCTTTGGAGACTAAGGATTTGAATTTTAATTTGCAAGGATCAGATTATCTCCACATGATGATGGGAACTCTTCCAGTCCCTTGTCAGTGGCTAAGAGTTCAGGACAGCAAGCACATGTGTTCCTCTGCAAATTCTATGGTCAGGCTTGGTCCAGCTCCCCCATGGCTGTGGTCATTGCTCCCACTCACGTGACCTCCATGTTCCTATCTAAGAGATACCTGACTGACTTTATTACAGAAATTAGGGTCAGTGCCTCTCCCCTTTCAGTCCTAACAAGCCAGGCTCAGCCACCCATCCCAATAAGTCAATTATAAGAACCAAGTAAATAGTGAAAAGCAAAAAAAGGAGTTTATTCAATGTGGCCATATTGGGAAGAAGGGCAAAGAGATCCAATGATCCCCTTAAGTCCATCTTAGAGGTGACATGAGGTTTAGGTTTAAGTACAGAGGCAGAGTTATGTATAGCTAAGCAGTCTTGGTCAAATTGTGGTCCCACCTACCCTGTTTGGGCTCCCATCTCTCCTGCAAGGTGCTCTGACAAACCACATTGTAAAATCTCTTTCCAGAAGACAAGTTCCTCCTCTAGCTAGCACCAAGCTTCAACCTTTCTCTTTTCTCACCCTGAAATTCCTGAGGGAAATCCCAACTCCTTGGGGTGCCTTGTTTCAATAGTCTGATGGCCAAAGTGAAGGGTATAAATGAATATCCTGCTTTCCAGGCATGCCAGCTACAACTCCTCTGTCACCTCACTGTCCTCCAACCATCAATCCCTTCCTAGGTTACAAACAGTTGGGATGCGCCTTCCAAACCCCAAATCCCAAATCAGTGTCCTTCAAACACGTGACGATCTTTCCGGCAGGGTGAAGAATCACCGAAGTAAGATTTAGAAGCACTAGAGGAAGACTGGTAATCTTCAGTTCACAAAGGGATAGCGAAGGAAAGAGACTAGTCCAAAGTCAAGAGTAGTAGAGTTGGTCCAAATGGTGCAGTGAGACAGGGGCTTGAATTCCATCAGTTCCGCTGCCTGGATCTCCCAACCCTTCTCCAGGGGTGAGCATCAAGAGGCAAAGCTGCCAAAGTCAGATTTCAGCTCTGGCCCTGCTGCCACTCCACTCTAAAGACCCCTGAGGATGCTCCTGTAGGTGTGAGGATTAAAGGGACCGAGAATTAACTAAGCCGTAAATTTGGATAGCCAATTTTGGAAGCCTGGTGCCTGCCTTGGAGACCTAGCAGCTGGGGCCATTCATCTTCTAACCCTACTCACATCTCTTTGCATAAGCTTTCTGTTGGGAAAGAAACAGACTGAAAGCGGCAGGCTCGGGGGATGGGGTACACGGGTCTCCTCCACCTCTCTGCCACCACTGTTTATCACAGTGTGTCATAGATGTGTCTGTGACTCCATCTCTCACACCAGACCATGAAGTCCACAAGCAGAGTCCACACCTCTTTCTTGTTCTCAGTTCTGTTCCCTTTAACCATAATCAGTGCAGAAGCATATAGAGGGTTTCCAACAAATAGCTTATGAGCGTTCTAAAATTTCTCTCGTGTTCCATGCTGTTTCCTCAGGGAAGGGTGTGAGGAAAAGGACAAGGGAGAGTGAGGATTAAAAGATGCGAGAGCAAGTCTCCTGGATGATCATCACAAACACTTGGATGGAGAACGGGGCCAGCACAGCACACTTACAGGAATCTGAAGGCTCGTCCCCTTTAGTCCCATCAGTCCAGGTCTGCTTCTCTGTCACATGCACTGGAAGTTTGAATTTGAAGAAAGATCTGTTGTGAAAAAAAGTTTGAAACTATCGATTATTAATCTAACCTGCTCTACCCTCACCCCCTCCTGCCTGCCTTCCTCCAAGAAAGGAATGTCCTCTTTTGATGCTGACACTCCTAACACCGATTACATTGGCCAGAACCTCCTCATGCCTGCCAGGCATAACCCTAGCTCCCATCCAACCACCCCTTGGCATCCTTCCTTCCATCCATGCACTCATACATCCCTCGCTAGGTGACTGTGGAGAAGCCTGCTCCCATCTCTCCATGCCCTGCTCTCCTTTTCTGAATTCTGTCTCAACACCCACACTTAAGACTAAGCATATTACCTTAATAAATTCAAACTTTTCTGAGAAATAATAGTAATACTTGCCCTAGATGACACCCAACTTTCTTCAGCCTCTTCACCTTTGTGCCAACAATGTTCTTCCCCATCCTCGTGTCTCTAATGTGTCCCTAAAAATCCACCAATCACAGTCTGTGTCTCTGCCTCCCTGAAGATGAGCCCAGCCATCCACTTCTCAAGAGCATACAGGCTCCCTTCTGTAGGCCTACAGAATTCTCTAATACTTCTACAGTTACACTTAAAATACTGAACTATAACCTGCGATGGCTGGTTTTGTTTGCCAATTTGACCAGACTCACAAATGTCTAGGACTGGTGAAGTGTGCCTCTGAATGTGTCTGGTGTTTCCAGAGAGGGCTGGCATGTGAGGCAGTAACTTGGAGGGAAAGACCACCCTGAATATAGGTGACACCATCTGGTGGATTTGGAGCCCAGATGGAAGAATATTGGAAGAGAGAAAAGTCAGTGTGCCTATGCACACCGTTCCTTCTGAGCAATCTGTCCATCACTGTTCCAATCACCCACAGCTATCAGACTTTAGCTTTTGACCTGAGCCTTTCAGCATGGATCCAATACCAGCAACACTCCAGGGATCTTGTAGGGTTTCAGCATCAGACTCCAGAGACTTCCAGCTGCTTAGACTGATCAGCTACTGGGTTCTCAGCCTCTCCCCTGTGAAGAGAGAGTTGTTGGACTACCTAGTCTCTTACCTAAGTGCAATAAATCCCCTTTCATAATACGTATTACATATAAGAATATACGTCTATATTCTTTTGATTATATTACTCTAAAGAACCATAATACATAACCCCAAATTTGTAAGTCTTGATTACAAGCTCCTGAAAACAGGGACTATACTGATCTGCTCCAAACTCCTTGATTCCAGTGCAGAGCAAATTCTTGGTTATAGATGAAAAAAAGAAGGTAAGACAGAGTAGAGCTACATGAAGCTGGGGCAGAGAGAGGTTCACGTAGGGAGGATGCAGCACCCGTGTTCAGTGGCTAGTGGGGGCAGCCTTGAGGAACCATGCCACCTGGGGACCTGGAAACTGGTGAAGGGCAGAGAGGGAGGACATTCCTAGGTGTCAAGAGTGTTTCTTCTTGCTTCATGTCTCTCTGAACTCTGAGCGTTTAAGCGATTGTTCTAGAACGCAGACAGATATCTCATAACAGGTCAGAGCCCACAGGATGTTCTGTAAATATAGTTAAATGGAGCAATCATGGTGATTTTGCTCCTTGCTTCCCATTGGGAGTGCGGACTGGTTCTGCTGAATAAAGGGAAAGGGCTTCTCTTAGATAGAAATGTGTTAGGAGGAGTGTTGCTGTCAAGGTTAAGATCCCCACCCACATGAGAATTGGAGGCCACCACCATGATTAATCAGACTTTCGGGAACTGTGAACTTTAAGGGTTTCCTCCAGCATCATAGTGACTAAAGGGCAGAAAGAACCTGTCATCAAATGATCATCCCCAACTTCCCACAGGGGGTTGCCTCCAGTCTGGGAGTTAACAGTGGAACCTGAATTTCTAGGTGTCTTTCTGGGTAGAATGAGGAAGAATTGGTGGTGACCTGAGCTGCTGGATTCTTTTCAGACACATAACAGTATCTGAATGCGATCCAAGTCTTGGGTGGAGTAGGAAGTCTCTAGAATTGTTGAAAGAAACCAATTTCCTTGCCCATCTACCTTTTTGCCCACTTGTTCACCCACGAAACATTACTTGGACACTTACTGTAAGCTGGGCACCACACAATTCTCCAAGGAGCCACTGCAATGAATAAGGCTTGACCAGGAGCTCCAAGGCCTACAGGGAAGACCAGGCAGCTCCTTGAATAACTCTAATATGGAAAATGAAAAGCCAGGGTGTGGTGCTAGGTGCCACTTTGAGGTAGGAACAATACACCTCTGCAGGACTGTCTTTCTGAAGGGGAGATACACATTTTCCCCAATATCAGAATTTTCTGATATTTCTACCACTATGCTTAAAGCACTGAATTGTAACCTGTGATGGTTGGTCTTAGTTAATGAACGCACCTCTGAATGTGTCTGAGGATTGTTTGGTTCTTTTTTTCTTTTCTTCATTTTTAAAAACAGTATCTTGGTATAAACAATATCTTGGTATAAGCCCTGTAAGACATAAAATTGAATGAGTCTCCATTTCATTTTAGAATACATTGATCCTTGCAGAAAGACTCATTGTTTTTGCTACTAACACTGAGATGCTGGCGCATACATCTCTAATCTGTATGTATCTGATTATTACTAGTCATAATCGGTTGCACTTGGATCCTTGGCACCTGTGTATGTCTATAAAGTCATCGGGCAGATTTCAATGGTAACGTTTATCACCTCTACTAATTAACATGACATAAATTTCCATGCTTCCTCCTCAAATATAATACACTTTTTTCACTTTTTTTGTGTGTACGTGTGTGTAAATCACACAGAACATCCCAAACTACCTTATTCAACTATACACCCACTCCCCAGATGGCACCCTCCCATAGTCTCCCTCCCCTCACTAGAGCCCTTATACTCTGATATCCCTGCTACTGTCCCTGCTACTTGGGGTGTTGTCAGCACCCCAAGACATTCCCCACTACTTGCCCTTCTGGTGAATCTAGTCAGCCTATCTAGAGGTCTCTGTTTTAGGAAGGTCAGCTGTTCCTCATCTAGCAGCAATCAGTTGTCAATATTCCTTTAGATAAGATTGGGGTCTTCTCTTCATTGTCCCAGTTCTATGCTGGGTTACTATCTGGGAGTTGCTTTGGGCACCCTGGCCAGCAACTCAAAAGAAGGTATCTCCTATATGGCATTGTTGCTTGTTATGTAGCCTTTAGCTATGCATATGGACTCTTAAAAAATTAAATTGGCCCCTTTAATCTTTGGCTATACTTTCTTTTTGGGTGTTTAAGGTCATACAGTTGGCCCAGATAAACCAATTTATTTTTACTCTTAAGGTCATTTGAGGACCTGTTCC